>NC_041389.1:700589425-700601014 GCF_002162155.2 Triticum dicoccoides | reverse complement strand
TTTGAAAACACTTTTTTTGTTTTTTTGTTTTCTTTCTTGCTTTATTTATTTTATTTTGTTTCTACTTACAACAAAATACTTATTGTTGTTTTTTGTTTTGTTTTCTGCATTATTTATTTTCTTTTGTTTTTTGCTTTATTTTTTAATTGTTTTTGCTTTTAGTTTTAGGAAAATTATAAACTTTCTGTTAGTGCCATTAGTTTTCAAATTTGAAAACACTTTTTTTGTTTTTTTGTTTTCTTTCTTGCTTTATTTATTTTATTTTGTTTCTACTTACAACAGAATACTTATTGTTGCTATTTTTAATTATTACGAGGGCTGAACCATAAGACATTAAAGCATTTCAAATGAACTCTGGAAAAGTTGAAAGTTGGCATGGTATCATAAATTGACCCACATAGCATGTGCATGTACAAAACGGACAATGGTATCATACTCGTCAGTTACAAAGTTGGCATGGTATCATCATAATAGTTGCGGGAGAAAGTCTTCACTTTTTCTTCGCTTGTGTCATTTGCTTATTGCGCCATAACCATGGATAATCTTCATCGTTTATCAGGATGCTGGGGTCAGCCTTGACTTTGAAGGGAGGAATTTCATGAAACTTTTCATAATCTTCAGACATGTCTGTCTTGTCCTCCACTCCCACGATGTCCCTTTTTCCTGAAAGAACTATGTGGTGCTTTGGCTCATCGTATGATGTATTCGCTTCCTTATCTTTTCTCTTTCTCGGTCTGGTAGACATGTCCTTCACATAGATAACCTGAGCCACATCATTGGCTAGGACGAACGGTTCGTCAGTGTACCCATGATTTTTGAGATCCACTATTGTCATTCCGTACTGTGGGTCTACCTGTACCCCGCCTCCTGACAGATTGACCCATTTGCACTTAAACAAAGGGACCTTAAAATCATGTCCATAGTCAAGTTCCCATATGTCCACTATGTAACCATAAGATGTGTCCTTTCCCCTCTCGGTTGTTGCATCAAAGCGGACACCGCTGTTTTGGTTGGTGCTCTTTTGATCTTGGTCAATCGTGTAAAATGTATTCCCGTTTATCTCGTATCCTTTCCAAATCAATACAGTCAAAGATGGTCCCCTGGACAACAAGTACAACTCATCACAAACAGTGTTGTCACCTCTGATACGTGCTTCCAACCAACTGCTGAAAGTCCTGATGTGTTCACATGTAATCCAGTCGTCGCACTGCTCCGGGTGTTTGGAGCGCAGACTGTTCTTGTGTTCATCGACATACGGGGTCACCAAGGTAGAGTTCTGTAGAACTGTGTAGTGTGCTTGAGACCAAGAATATCCGTCCCTGCATATTATTGAGTCCCTTCCAAGCGTTCCTTTTCCAGTCAGTCTCCCCTCATACCGCGATTTAGGGAGACCTTCTTAAATCCAGGAATGAAGTCAACACAAACCTGATGACATCCTCTGTTTGATGGCCCATGGAGATGCTTCCTTCTGGCCTAGCGCGGTTACGGACATATTTCTTTAGGACTCCCATGAACCTCTCAAAGGGGTACATATTGTGTAGAAATACGGGGCCCAAAATGACAATCTCGTCAACTAGATGAACTAGGACGTGCGTCATGATATTGAAGAAGGATGGTGGGAACACTAGCTCGAAACTGACAAGACATTGCACCACATCACTCCTTAGCCTAGGTATGATTTCTGGATCGATCACCTTCTGAGAGATTGCATTGAGGAATGCACATAGCTTCATAATGGCTAATCGGACGTTTTCCGGTAGAAGCCCCCTCAACGCAACCGGAAGCAGTTGCGTCATAATCATGTGGCAGTCATGAGACTTTAGGTTCTGAAACTTTTTCTCTGCCATATTTATTATTCCTTTTATATTAGATGAGAAGCCAGTCGAGGCCTTCATACTAAGAAGGCATTCAAAGAAGATTTCCTTCTCTTCTTTGGTAAGAGCATAGCTGGCAGGACCTTCATACTGCTTTGGAGGCATGCCGTCTTTTTCGTGCAATCGTTGTAGGTCCTCCCGTGCCTCAGCTGTATCTTTTGTCTTCCCACACACGCCCAAGAAGCCTAGCAGGTTCAGGCAAAGGTTCTTCGTCACGTGCATCACGTCGATCGAAGAGCGGACCTCTAGGTCTTTCCAGTAGGGTAGGTCCCAAAATATAGATTTCTTCTTCCACATGGGTGCGTGTCCCCTAGCGTCACTCGGAACAGCTAGTCCGCCGGGACCCTTTCCAAAGATTACGTGTAAATCATTGACCATAGCAAGTACGTGATCACCGGTATGCATGGCGGGCTTCTTCCGGTGATCTGCCTCGCCTTTGAAATGCTTGCCTTTCTTTCGACATTGATGGTTGGTCGGAAGAAATCGACGATGGCCCAGGTACACATTCTTCCTGCAGCTTGCCAGGTATATACTATCGGTGTCAAGTAAGCAGTGCGTGCATGCGTGGTATCCCTTGTTGGTCTATCCTGAAAGGTTACTGAGAGCGGGCCAATCGTTGATGGTCACGAACAGCAACGCCTTTAGGTTAAAATTCCTCATGTTTGTGCTCATCCCACGTACGTACACCGTTTCCATTCCATAGCTATAGAAGTTCTTCAACTAATGGCCTTAGGTACACATCAATGTGGTTGTCGGGTTGCTTAGGGCCTTGGATGAGAACAGGCATCATAATGAACTTCCGCTTCATGCACATCCAAGGAGGAAGGTTATACATACATAGAGTCACGGGCCAGGTGCTGTGATTGCTGCTCTGCTCCCCGAAAGGATTAATGCCATCCGTGCTTAAAGCAAACCATACGTTCCTTGGCTCACTTGCAAACTCATCCCAGTACTTTCTCTCAATTTTTCTCCACTGCGACCCGTCAGCGGCTGCTCTCAACTTACCGTCTTTCTTACGGTCCTCACTGTGCCATCTCATCAACTTGGCATGCTCTCTGTTTCTAAACAGACGTTTCAACCGTGGTATTATAGGAGCATACCACATCACCTTCGCAGGAACCCTCTTCCTGGGGGGCTCGCCGTCAACATCACCAGGGTCATCTCGTCTGATCTTATGCCGTAATGCACCGCATACCGGGCATGCGTTCAGATCCTTGTACGCACCGCGGAAGAGGATGCAGTCATTAGGGCATGCATGTATCTTCTGCACCTCCAATCGGCATACGACCTTCTTTGCTTCGTATGTACTGTCGGGCAATTCGTTATCCTTTGGAAGCTTCTTCTTCAATATTTTCAGTAGCTTCTCAAATCCTTTGTCAGGCACAGCATTCTCTGCCTTCCACTACAGCAATTCCAGTACGGTACCGAGCTTTGTGTTGCCATTTTCGCAATTGGGGTACAACCCTTTTTTGTGGTCCCCTAACATGCGATCGAACTTCAGCTTCTCCTTTTGACTTTCACATTGCGTCCTTGCATCGACAATGACCCGGCGGAGATCATCATCATCGGGCACATCATCTGGTTCCTCTTGATCTTCAGCAGCTTCGCCCGTTGCAGCATCATCGTGCACATCGTCTGGTTCCTCTTGATGTTCAGTAGCATCACCGTATTCAGGGGGCACATAGTTGTCATCGTACTCTTCTTCTTCGCCGTCTTCCATCATAACCCCTATTTCTCCATGCCTCGTCCAAACATTATAGTGTGGCATGAAACCCTTGTAAAGCAGGTGGGTGTGGAGGATTTTCCTGTCAGAGTAAGACTTCGTATTCCCACATATAGGGCATGGATAACACATAAAACCATTCTGCTTGTTTGCCTCAACCACTTCGAGAAAATCATGCACACCCTTAATGTACTCGGAGGTGTGTCTTGAACCGTACATCCATTGCCGGTTCATCAGCGTGCATTATATATAATTAAGTGTGTCAAAAATCATTACATAACATCATGAATAGATAATTACGTGACCAAATTAATAGAAGTTCATCATCACATTAAAACCAAAGTACATACATAGTTCTCATCTAACAACATAAAGCTCTGCAGAGCATCTAAATTAATTAAACCATACACTGAAACTATGTAAAACATTTCAATGCGAAAAAAATGCGATCATAATCGCAACCAATGTAACAACTGATCCAACGACATAATGATACCAAGCCTCGGTATGAATGGCATATTTTCTAATCTTTCTAATCTTCAAGCGCATAGCATCCATCTTGATCTTGTGATCATCGACGACATCCGCAATATGCAACTCCAATATCATCTTCTCCTCCTCAATTTTTCTAATTTTTTCCTTCAACAAATTGTTTTATTCTTCAACTAAATTTAACCTCTCGACAATAGGGTCGGTTGGAATTTCTGGTTCAACAACCTCCTAGATAAATAAAATCTATGTCACGTTGGTCGGCATAATTGTCATAAACAATAAATGAACCAATAGTTATGAAAAGATAATATATACCACATCCGAATCATAGAAAGGACGAGAGCCGACGGGGGCGGATACCAAAACCATCGCACTATATAAGATGCAATAATAGAAGTAAGAAAATTATACAAGTATCTATAAAAATATACAAGTAAGAATTTTTTTTCCTTTCAGAAAGAAGATAAGAACAAGAGGCTCACCACGGTGGTGCCGGCGACGAGATCGGCGCGGGCGATCGACGGCGGTGAAGACAGGGACGGGACGTGACAGACCGCTAAACCTAGACAAATATTGAGGAAATGGAGCTTGGAGGTCGAGCTTGGAGAGGAGAAAGCTTAAGTAGTGTGGCTCGGGCATTCCATCGAACACCTCGTGTGCATAGGAGGTGAGCTAGAGCACCACAAAGCTCTCCCCTCGCCGGCCATGAAAAACAGAGCACTGGGAGTGCTCTGCTCGCGGGCGAGGGGTAGATATAGGCAACTAATTGGTCCCGGTTCGTTCCACGAATCGGGACTAAAAGGCAGCCTTTGGTCCCGGTTCAGGCCACCAACCGGGACCAATGGTGGTGGGCCAGGAGCGAGGCGCATTGGTCCCGGTTCGTCCCACCAACCGGAACCAATAGGTCCATCCGAACCGGGACCAATGGCCCACGTGGCCCGGCCGGCCCCCGGGGCTCACGAACCGGGTCCAATGCCCCCATTGGTCCTAGTTCTGGATTGAACCGGGACTAATGGGCTGACCCGGCCTGGACCATTGCCCCCTTTTCTACTAGTGTTTCTTTTCCTTTTGAATTCACTTCTCCGAGTTATGTTTATCTGGGTTCTACTAAATGGATCTAGGTTTCTCTGAGTATTGATCTCAAAAAGAAGTAACTTCATGTCAGGATGCAGTTCCTGGGAGGAGGGAAGTATGGTCAACCTCGAGATCATGTTTCCAAAATGAGGCTGGATTACACACAAGGTGCCAGTTCCCTAATGATGCTGGATTAGACACAAGGTGCAAATTCCCAGATGATGCTGGATTACACACAAGCCAGGTGGAGTCGTCAGTTGTTCGTGTCCTCGTGGCATTAGTAAAGGCTGAAAGAAAGCATGCAGCAGCCCTTGAGAATGTAGCTGAGTTCCTGAAGAAGCAAAAAGAGCAATCAGATGCTCTCTTCACCCAAGCTAAAGAAGAGATGGAAGAAGCCAGAAATAAGCTAGCAGAGGCAAAGCAGGCTAGGCGTCTCCTGCTATCTAAAACTGTTGTCAATACAAAATTTCCTTCATAATAGCTAGGTTCAAATGTTTATCCAGTCAGCATGCATGTTGGGATGTCTGTGCATCTACTGATGTGGCACAAAATGTTTTTTTTGGGTCATGTAATAACAGCAATTACTTTCCAAACAATAACAGACGAAGCATTGGACATGGTATAGTTCACGCGCAAGCCCGACATTCCAAGTCCAACTTCCACATCAAATCATGTTCACAGATATCTGCACATTCATACATAATGTCCACAACCATGATTCACTTCAAAGCCAAAAAAATGTGAGGAGAGTTATAAATAAAGAAAAACCTCTACTAGTTCCTGCTACCAGTGCGAGCACAACAAGTCAAGACCATGCGTAAATTAATTATATGTTAGTCATTTTTTATGTTCTAAAATGCCTGCCGGCTCGCGGAAGGACGTGTTGCCGGCACACGCGCGGATTCAATGAAGGTAGGCGGGGCAGTCTTAAGCTGGTTGCACGCGGCGAGGAGGCGTGCTCAGCCGGACCTGCAGCAAGTGCGGCCCTCTTGGCCGGTGCGCCGGTTCAATGCCTGCGCTATGAGAGGTCGCAATCACTCCCTCCAGTCCTTTTTTGTTTGGGTATAACGAAATCTCATTTTCCATTCACATTTTACAAGTAAAATTCGTGGACAAACTTTGACCCAAAGTATGATGGGGACTAGTAAACCAGAATGGAGGTAGTAGTTTTTTTAATCAAAGAAGGGTTTCCCCTTCCGATTATTGAAAACCAACATCTAAATCTAAACCATAGTATTTGCCCTAGAACTACCGAGTTCAACATCTCGTAACATAAACCCATACAACCATACGCCAAGGAGGTACGTAGTACTATGAATTCCATTTTCGCTCCATACCAATCGTTCTAAATACTACTTACTACTTATAACGTGCCATTTAAAATCAGAACTCTTAACCCCGCTAAAAAACAATATTTTAAACGTGGCTACTCGGTCTGTGGCAACTGGCGAGCCACCATGCTCCAAGTCGTTCACCTGTGGTCCCGACCATCAACTCCTACAAAGGTGCTCCACAGCAATCATGCACCTAGGGTTATAGGGTTTATTTGTTAACGTCGCCTTTATGTAACACTCATGTGTGCGAGACAGCGAGAGGCTGACTACGTGCGTGCACCTCTTCTCTTCGTATATGTACTCCACCGTTTCTCTGATGTCCAAAAAATTATAATAACTACTAGCAATGTGCCAATGCGTTGCCACACGATCAAAGTAGATTAATACATATTCACCGATTTGATAGAAAAAAAGTCTAGTTTTGAAATACGTATATCACTAAAAATATGTTATGTTTCACTCAAAATATATTCCTTTGGCGGTTTTGATGAGATAAGGGAGGCATGTTGTTGGTTTCAAGATTCGAGAAGTGGTATACTCCCTCTGTCCACGAATAAGTGTACATCTAGCTTTTATTCTAAGTCGAAGTTTTAAAATTTTGACCAACTTTATAAAAAATAGTAGTAACATATATGGCATCAAATTGGTATATTATCAAAGTACATTTCAAAAAAGATCTAGTGATACTAATTTAGTGCCATAAATGCTTCTACTTTTCCCTAGAAAGTTGGTCAAAGTTTTAAAACTTTGACTTAAGACAAAAGCTAGATGTACACTTATTCGCGGACGGAGGGAGTATGTCTAATTTCTACTCTTACTAGCACGATGCCCGTGCGTTGCATGGAACATCAAAATCTCATGGGAGAAAAGGATGAACGAGGGAAGGCCTTATCTGCAAATGTGGTGAAGAGTGTGGGTAAATTGCCATATTTTCCTTCCTATCCGTCAGATATAAATCGGACGACCTACGTTGCAGGACGGCAGGCCCACCATCATCACCAACTCTATTTTTTATCCCTACTCTTATAAAAAGCATTGTCGGTGATGATCGTGTGCCTGCCATCCTGCAATATAGGCCGTCCGATCTATATCTGATGGATAGGAAGGAAACTATGGCAATTTTGCAAAAAGATACCCACACCCCTCTCCATATTTGCAAATAAGGTCTTCCCTCGTTCATCCTTTTCCCCCACAAGATAAACTACTCATACAAATGCATCTTGATGTTCTGTGCAACGCATGGCATCTTGCTAGTTGTTGCAAAAAGCCCATGTGTGTGTGAGAGAGAGGGAGAGTGGAGGAGGACGGAGTGCATGTGTGACAAAGACACAAGTAGTGTGTGTGCGATAGGTATTAGCTTAAAATGAGGCGATAGTGTGTGTGTGCACGATCGAGAGGGTGTGTCTCGAGAAGGGAAGAAAAAGCTACATAGATGCAAGGAGCGAGAGAGAGACATGTATGCGATGGTGGAAGCATGAGTGTGCGGGTGTATAAACCTATCTAGAGGCTAGCTAGTCGATAAATGCTTGTGAGAGAAATATGAGTCGGGGTGCGAAAGTGAGAGTTTTGTGTGTGTGAGAGAGAGACGGTAGTCGGGAAGGGGGTGGAAGCAGGAGTTGTGTGTGTGTCTGTGAGAGAGAGAGAGGAGACGGTAGTCGAGGTTGTCTGATCGGTGTCAGTCTGGGATGGAGACGAAAAGGAGACCACAACAAATGTTGTGTCTACACGAGAGAGAGAGGGTAATTTTAGTGGTATGAGTCATATGTAGAGACATATAGGGTGTGTGAGAGAATCCCATAGAGAGAAAAACAAAGTGAAAGACGAGTGGAGACTGTGTGTGTGGCGGTGAAAAAGAAAGCTTAGGTACGGAGTGATACCAGAGAACCATAGAGACGTGAGAGATAATGAAAACCGTGTAATGTATAATGATAGGGAGAGTGTGACACTTCTGAAGGGAGACGTCGAGAGACCATGTTTGCGAGGATAGGAGAAACATGAAGTGAGCATGCGGGTGAGCTGGAGAAAAGAGAGTGATGGCTACCTGAAGGAGCATGCATGCGAGAGAGATGGGCGTGAAAGGAGTGAACAAAAAAGGATTCAAATATTTGAATTCGAGATGATGATACATGTAATCCATACTCGAACCAAAATTGATCTATCAAGCATGCATACTCATATGAATTCACGCACATCTATGTTATTTAATATGTAGATATTATTGATCCATACATTTTAGTAGAACATAATTTGGGTAAAAAAATTCGAATTCAACCTTAAAATTTCGAGATCGTTGTATTTGTAAATCATATTATACATATAAAGGAGCACAATTCTTTGTTGTGCTTTTGAAAGTATATATGTAAAAAATGATGTATATAGAATGTAATTCCAATTGAAAATGGATCCCGCCCGAAAAAAATAGTAGAATACAAACGGGATTCGAATTGAGTTGGCACGGTAAACGTGCACTGTGCAAAATTTGAACGAAGCGGGGAAAGTCACAATAACCGCCCGAAACCAAAATCTGCGAGATGGAAATCACTACTGCCTATCCCTGCCGCGTAAAGCCTATCTGCTGGATTTCTATAGGTTTCGATAGGGGTAGGTTTGTAATTTCACCCAAACGTGACGTAACCGCCTCTCACCCAGATTCATACACGTTGGGCGCCAAAACACAGTGTGCCCTTGGCCGAAATCGACTCCCTCCCCGATTCATATTCATACACAGTGGGCGCCAAAAACAAACTCTCGTCGGCAAATATATGGTGTATGCGAGATTACCGTCCTATCCCCAACCGACTAATGTTGCTGTGATGTACGTAGTAGAAATTTGAAACGGGGGCTAAGTTTGTAAATTTCCTCGCATTTGAGACAAGCGCGCCCTGACTACATGGTTCCCCCCTTCCTCTCTACCTTCCTTTTCCCCATTCGTACTCCGTGGGCGCCAAAACACCCTCTCCACCCCACCCTCCTCCGTCCGCCACCCCATCCACCGCCGTCCTCCTCCACCATGCCGGAGCTGATACCCCGACGCCGTCGTCCATTACAAGAGATCGACCTCTCTCATCCACGCCTTTGGACCGGGATCCTTGCATCCCGTCCTCACGCTTCATCCCCGCCGTCGTCCACCTTGCCGGCGCCGCTCCTACGACCGTCTCGTCCACCGCGCCCCGCCGCCACCGTCTACCCTCCTAGATCTGCTTCCACGCTGCCGATAGCCATCGCTACCGCAGCACTGTCAAATTCTCACTAGATGCGTACACGCGCCGCACCAGAGGCGGTACTCTTTCGTATCTGCTCAACTTATTTATCGCAGCAAGAAAATAGATCGCCACTGCTTTACTCTGATTTCTTGTCTTGGTTGCGAAGTTGCCTTTGTCCGGTTTGCACCTCCAGATCCGCCATGGCACGCTCAACACTATACTCCCAATGCTGATGGTTTTCCCCTTTTATATTCCACACTAGTTAAATCACAGTAGACTCAATTTCAAAATTGGGTCAGTCGATTTTTCAGAGCTCGCCGGAGTTCGCCGGTGCGATCCAAGGGGCTCGGGTGGTTGTGGGGTCTCGCCGAACGAAGAAAACTCGACGCGGGTGGGGGTGGGGGTGGCGGAGGAACACAGGCGATGGGGGGCGGTGGTCCGGCCGGTGGCCCGTGCGGTGTTCTGTATGGGAAGAATCACAGACGAGGAAAAAGAAGGGTTAGGAGACATAGGATCTTCATCCAACCGCCTGAAATGGTCGAGAGACAGCTGGGAGTTGCATTCCTAATGCGCTCTGGTTCATCATGTGTGGGCACTGCGCAACCAACATTTTATTATCCAAAATCTGCTTGCTCTTCTTTACCATGTTCGATAGTGCTGTGACACAAAACGTATGACCGACTCCAGCAGACTGTACCCATACTTCACTGGCCACACCACTAGCCCCACCACATAGGACCTGCACTCCAGCAAAAGGTATACCGATTTCATTTGCCATAGCACCAGCTGTACCACAGAAAAATCCCACTCCAGCAAAAAGTACAGCAAGTCCACCGGCCGAAGACCTATCCCAATGCAGAGACGGCCAATTCCTGCAGATTGGAATCCCATTCCATTTATTCCTAGTTTAAAAGACAATGCTTTCAATGTTGTTAGGGACTACGTGCATATATTCCCATCATGGGAAGATTATTGTGAAGACAAACACCATTTCCACATCTTCCTGTCCAACTTACGTGTAAGTGCTATTATTCATGGTTATTATTTTCCCGTTTTCTGCTGATTGAACACATCAATGATTTACATTACATTGTTGTAACTAGGCGAGGGTCAATCTGGATAGACATGACGAGGAAAGCTTGCTTGTGCTTTTCAAGGAAGCATTGCAGTAGTATCGGTGTTACCTGAGGAAATCACACTTTGGTGGCAAAGCTATAAACGAATTCTCGGTGAAGTCTCATGTGCTAAATTTAGAAGACATTGAATGGAAAAACATTGTTATGCACTGGTCTCGTTCCCAGGATGAGGTACTGTCTATGAAATCACATGACAATTTGAACTTCTACTTTTCCGCATGTGCCTGACGGATCTTGTTTGCAGGAAATCTGCTCAAAGAAGAATTCGGGTTTGAAAAGAACGACAGGATATCGCAAATATGCTGCCCGCTGCTTTGCTCTTGTTAGTACCTATTGTCCTGTATCACTGTACTTGCATACATACCTGGTTCATTATGTGACAGCAGTATGCATGATAGCTTGCTTCTCAATTGTTCGCTCCAAATTCTTCAGTATCCAATGCCAATGTTTTTTTAGCTCTGCATTGTTCTTGTAAGTACATGTTGTCCTTTATCAGTGTACTTATAATGACATGTAGTTGTTCATGTACCATCACTCTGTAGCTTATTTTCCTTTGCCCTCCATTTTCTAGACATCAGATCTATATTTACTCTTACCATAAGGTTGGTACTGAAGAAGTTTAGCTGTGCATTGCTCTTGGCTGTACCTTTTGCCTGTGTTGCTGCACTTACATTTATAGCTACTTTGTTATGTAGCATCACTCTTCATCTTATCTTAAATATTCTCCATTTTTTTGTATATTATCACATCTAT
>NC_041389.1:700584109-700589087 GCF_002162155.2 Triticum dicoccoides | reverse complement strand
AGCATGGACAAGGCCTTTATAGAGCCTGTCTTCACCAATAATTTAAGTTTGTCCATCTCAAGCCTTCAAACTTTGTTGTATATTTTTGGTTAGGCATGACTGCAACAGCTGTTTATTTTTGGTGTTTGCATCAAATTGCATGTTTAAAGTTTATTATGTACTCCCTCCATTCCAAAATAGATGACCCAATTTTGTACTAAAGTTAGTATAAAGTTGGTTCATCTATTCTAGAACGAAGGGAGTAGTTCATAAACAAAAGTTTGTCCTTTCTCAATTTAAGTTTTCAGTTGTACAACCAAGTTCCTTATTCATACCATGTAAATTAAAGTATACAGAGCAAGTGATCTTCTTTTGCACTGCATGTATGCTTCTGTTCTTCATCCATAATCCAGTGGTATGGTGAACCTACCCACTGTAGCACAATGTCCTATTCTGCAATGTCTTAACTATGAACAATGTCATATCATTCTACTACTCCCTCCGTACGAAAATACTTGTCATTGAAATGGATGTATCTAGATGTATTTTAGTTCTAGACACATCCATTTTGATGACAAGTAATTCCGGACGGAGGGAGTATTATTTAAACCGTGTCTTTATTTGCCAATCTAGAATGGGATAAAATGACAACACACTAACCATTCATACTTATGAGTTCTTGATCTGTAATCCAGTGGTGTCGTGAAGCTGCCAACTCCTTCACAATGTCATTTCCTGCCATGTCTTGACCTGAACAATACCATATTGTGTTAATGTAATTTTAAACCGTGTCACTTTACTCGCCAGTAAGAAATGTGATGAATTGTCAGCACTGATACTTTTATGTGCAAAATCTGTCATATATCTGCTTGTTTATCTTTCAGAGTGAGGAAGATTTAAGTGTTGAACAAGCGCAGTCTCATCATCCTGCTCAGCTGCTTGCGCTGTAGCTCCCTAGCAGGGCTAACCTTTCTTGAACTCTATTGAAGTGCTCCCGATTTTGTATATTATTTTGTCGGCGTGTTTATTTGCACTGGTGGCGATTTTTGATGCCCAGTGTATGTAATCTGCTGTCTGCTTGTGCTTTATTATCATAGTGGCGAACTTTGATCCCCAGTGGATGTAATATGCTGTAATTTCTTTATTGTATAGTCTAGGTTTTTTTCTTATTCATGATGCTACAGTTATTTTACTGTCATCGCAGTAAACCAGCCAAACCGTAAAACTACGGTACATAATCGGGCCGTCATGCAATCACGATGTAGGTTGGGCCTGAATCATGCCGAACAGCTAACGGGCCGGCAGCAGCCCGAAATGAACCCCGGCCCATGATTGTGAGAATCAAATCACGGGCTTTTAACAGGTCAAAATTGTCTCGGTCCTTGTTTGGCCCAATCAGATATCGGCTGCGAGCAGGCTGGATGCAAACCGGGCCGTAGTTAGGCCCAACTATATGACGGGCATTTAACAGGCCGAAATTAATATAGGGCCGAAATGTTAAACGGGTCCGTAAGAGGCCAAAACTAATGTCAGGCTAAATTACTAAGTGGGCCTCTAGCAAGTGGGCCCAAAAGCATAGTGTCCAGTTGACCGGCCGAATCTGATATGGGCCATAATTGAGCCCATAGCCTCTTAAAGGGCCATACCTGATCTGGGCCGTAATTTGGCCCAGAATGTGGTAGGCTTTTAACGGGTCGGATCTCATATGGGCCACTATTAGGCCCGGAACGTGGCAGGCCATTAATGGACCAGATCAAATATGGGCCGGCATTTGGCCCAAAACATGGTAGCCAGTTAATGGGCCGACCTACTAGGGCCCTCAAATTCTTGTGAGCCTACAGCTAGGCCGGCCCGTTAATGTCGGCGAAATCTCGTGGGCCTTTAGCCGGGCCGGCCCATTATGATCCGCAAGAATCTTGTGGGCCTTTACCTGGGCCGGCCCATTATGGCAAACAAAAATCTTGTGGACCTTTACCTGGGATGGCCCATTATGGCCCGCGAAATCTTGTGGGCCGTTAGCTGGGCCAGCCCATTATGGCCCGCAAAATCTCGTGGGCCTTTAGCTGGGCCGGCCCATTATGGTCCGCAAAATCTTGTGGGCCATTAGTTGGGCCAGCCCATTTAAACTTGATGGTCCGATCCACGTGTCAACATATCATAGGCGTGTCTCGCCCATTGGATGAGTGACACCTGTGCCAGCGCGGACCTAACACGTGTCTCCTCCAGCCAATGATGATTTTACACGTGGAAAATCCCCATTGGTCGGGGCTGTTAACGGGTTATCGGATCCAAAACCCGACCCGATAGCTTAACGGCGTTCCGTTACGGTGGATGCCACGTGTCGGTCACCCTTGATGAAAGCACTTCTGTGACGTGCGATTTATCGTCATGGAAGTGGACATTTCCGTGATGATAATTTCGGTAATGTCATCGAACACTTCTATGACAGCACAGGTATGACTATCTTGATTCTGTCATAAATTTGTCATGGATGTACATGCATGACAAAAAACGCGACCTACTATGACAAACACGTATCATCACGGAAGTGTTTTTTTTGTAGTGCTCAACCCCGTTCTCTTGAACGCTTCCGCTCGCGATCTACAAGGGTATGTAGATGCACTCCTCTCTCTCGTTGCTAGATGAACTCATAGATTGATCTTGGTGAAAGCGTAGAAAATTTTGATTTTCTACAACGTTCCCCAACACTTTTGGTCCCGGTTGGTGGGACGAACCGGGACCCATGGGCCTCGCTCCTAGCCCACCACCATTGGTCCCGGTTGGTGGCTCGAACCGGGACCAACGGCTAAATAATGCAGAAAACAAAACAAAAAAACTGGAAAAAAAATAAAAATAGCAACAATAAGTATTTTGTTGTAAGTAGAAACAAAAAAAAATAAAGCAAGAAAGAAAACAAAAAAAATAAAAAGTGTTTTCAAATTTGAAACCTAATGGCACTAACAGAAAGTTTATAACCTTTTGAAAACTAAAAGCAAAAAATAATTAAAAAATAAAGCAAAAACCAAAAGAAAATAAATAATGCAGAAAACAAAACAAAAAAACTGGAAAAAAAATAAAAATAGCAACAATAAGTACTTATTTATTTTATTATACGATAATTCTTTTTGTTATTAAAGTTTATAACAAAATTCTAATTACTTATTTATTTTCTTTTATGATAATTCCTTTTGCTTTTAATGTTTTGAACACAATTATAATTACTTATTTATTTTCTTTTATGATAATTCTTTTTTCTATTAAAGTTTGTAACAAAATTCTAATTACTTATTTATTTTCTTTTATGATAATTCTTTTTGCTTTTAATGTTTTGAACTAAATTATAATTACTTATTTATTTTCTTTTATGATAATTCTTTTTGCTATTTAAGTTTGTAAAAAGTTCTATATAATTTTAGTTTCAATAATACTAGAGGTTTATAAAAGCTTTTTAGTTGATTCCTTTAGTACTAGTTGTAAGGCTATTACAAAGGAATTTTATTTTGTACAGGTTTTAAGGCTGGGGCCCCACGAGCACCTTTTAGTACCGGTTCGTGGCATGAACCGGTAAAAGAGTTTCTTAGTTGATTCTTTCTGCAGCTGATTTTTAGTCCCACCTTGCCAAGCGAGAGGCACTCGCAGCGATTTATAAGCCCTGAGTGTAGAGACGATGAAGAGAGAAGCGCAGTGCTCACCTGCACATTGGCCTGAAGCTAACCAAAGTGCAGGTGAGCATTATGATTCTCTTTTATTTTGGCACTAACAGAAAGTTTATAATTTTTCTAAAACTAAAAGCAAAAAAGAATTAAAAAAATAAAGCAAAAAACAAAACAAAATAAATAATGCAGAAAACAAAACAAAAAAACTGGAAAAAAAATAAAAATAGCAACAATAAGTATTTTGTTGTAAGTAGAAAGAAAATAAAATAAATAAAGCAAGAAAGAAAACAAAAAAAGTGTTTTCAAATTTAAATACTAATGGCACTGACAGAAAGTTTATAATTTTTCTAAAACAAAAAGCAAAAAAAATTAGAAAATAAAGCAAAAAACAAAAGAAAATAAATAATGCAGAAAACAAAAAAAACTCGAAAAAAAATAAAAATAGCAACAATAAGTATTTTGTTGTAAGTAGAAAAAAAATAAAGCAAGAAAGAAAACAAAAAAACAAAAAAACTGGGACCAAATTTGAAAACTAATGGCACTAACAGAAAGTTTATAATTTTTCTAAAACTAAAAGCAAAAAGAATTAAAGAATAAAGCAAAAAACAAAAAAATGCAGAAAACAAATCAAAAAAACTGGAAAAAATAAAAATAGCAACAATAAGTAAAGAAAACAAAATGCCCCCACGGCCTGAATACGACTTGAAACCCATCAATGGGCCAGGATTCAGGCCCGTAGTAAGCCCACACGCACATAGAGACAGATTAGGCCCGAAAGCCTGCTTTAGAGAGGAGCTCGAGAGGGTTGGCGCATCGCACCTTATAAACAGGTGCGTCTCTCTCTTAGCTAGCGAGGTAGGACTAAACTCCCACCACCACGCCGTTGTGCAAGGACCATTGGTCCCGGTTGGTGGCACCAACCGGGACTAAAGGGGGGCATTGGTACCGGTTGGTGTACCAACCTGTACCAATGCCCCCCCTTTAGTCCCGGTTGTTGCCACCAACCGTGACCAATGGCCGCCGCTTCCCGCCCTTTGGGCTGCCGAAAACTGGCCTTTGGTCCCCGTTGGTGGCTCCAACCGGGACTAAAGGGGGTATTGGTCCCGGTTTGTGCCACGAACCGGGACCAAAGCCTTTCCTATATAACCAAACACTTGGGAAATTTCCCCCCACCCGCCATTCTTCTCTCCAACGCCGCCAGACTGCTGCGCTGCTCCTCGACGCCGGCCCCTTCCCCGACGTCGCCGTCGCCTCCCCTAGCCGCACGAGGTCGCCGTCGCCGCCCGCTCGTCGTCGCCCGTGCCCTCGCCCGACGCCGTCGCCGCTCGCCGCCCTGCCCGACG
>NC_041389.1:700579804-700582801 GCF_002162155.2 Triticum dicoccoides | reverse complement strand
ATATTATTTTCCCATGTACGTATGTCGTCGTTGTCGATATAAACCCCTCCTGATAACTTCAACACGTGGGGGGGGGGTCGATATACCCCCTCCCGATAACTTCAACACAGGGGGGGTCGATATACCCCCTCCTCGATAACATTATTTTCCCGTGTATGTATCTCGTCATTGTCGATATTACCCCCTTGAAGTGTTGTCGAGGCCACCCCAAACCCTAGAGAAGCAGCGTCAAGGCCACTAATTAATATGATTCCTTACTGAGATTAGCTAGCTAGATTTCTCTATGCAGAAATCTAGGAGCCCCCTCCATCATCCACGCCATCGTGGGGGTAGCTTCTCCTTCATTCCCGTGTGCTAGACAATTTGGTATAATAATGCAATCGGGATTGAAAGGAGGAGCTACGTACCATCACCGATAGTCAACCCGTGATTAATAATAATAATCTAATTTAGGTTTTTTAGTACATATATTTAATTTTACAAGTTTAATATTTGAATTATGAACTTAGGCCGGAAATGTCGTACTCGGACGACGAAAACCGCCCGGGGGACTGCGGCTGGTGCCACGACGACCGAGGTATGTGCGAAAGGTTCATTGAGCTGGACGAAGATTGGTGCTTCAGCATTAAGCTCGAGGAGACCTTCGATGTTCATACGGTACGCAACAACGACAATAGTTTTTTTCGTAATTAAGCACGACTTCAACTATTTTAATGTGTATTTTTCATCTTTTCCAATTCGACTAGCTTATCCCATGCTATGCAAGATGCTATGTCTTGGAGAGGATGGGTTTTGAAGACCATGAAAGTATGGAAATCAAAAAAATTCTCCTAAGGACCCATCATGGTGTGGATTTTAAAGTAAAGTTGTACAATGCTGAGAGTGTAACCCTTTTTGGTTGCAAAAATTGGGAAGCACTTTGCAAGATGTATGGTTTTGATGAGGGTATGCTTGTCACCATGGATCTTGGAGATCCTACAATCAAGCAAGACAATATGGACATTTGGGTCCTTGTGGATACACCTCCAATTCTTCCCCCATGTGATCTTAACATAGTTATTAAGTAATTTATATTGTTTATTTCAAAATAGTTGACAGCTTATTTCCATTGACAGCTTATTTTCATTCTTCAAAGAATGTGCGGAAGATGGTCGACAAAACCCACTACACCGATGGCTCCGAATTAACTTATAAGGAGAAAAATTATCTGATCGCATTTTGTACTGATCTTGAGAATTACAATGTCTACAATCGAACTCCTTAACATTATGGTCAATACGTGCCACTAGTGCACGTGTTGAACTACGGTAACTACCATGGAGATACCCTGGTAAGATTTTTTACTATTACGACAGCCCTGGATCTTTTTGCATACTTCTAAAACTAGTACATCATTGCTAACTACGAAGTTATTAGTATGTTTTTCAACAGATAATTCCGAATGATTGTGTGCCTCATCTGATGTATATGCACGGTCGCCTTGATGTTTCGAACATACAACCAGGTCGTCCTACGAATCTCAACTGTCCATACCGGATTTCTAAAAGAAGTGGAGACATGACAATCAAAGAATGGAAAAAATGTATGGACAGTCGTAAGGAGCATCTTGGAAGCAAAAGGAGGCGAAGCGCAAGATTTGGAGACAGGATGATCTCCATTCTTCATAATGGAGAGTCAGAGTCTATATTGTTTTATGCTATTTTACCTTAAGTGTGTTTAGGTCCTACCTGATACTGATGATCATGTGCTAAGAACATTATGTAGGGTTGGGTTCGATGACTATGAGGATATTGATCGTATGACTTGTTATTAATAACGAGTAGAAGTTGTATGATGATGCATGATTAGTAGGACTTGTTATTATATATGATGATGTATGATGCGAGCATGAATGAGTTATTATATATCAGCGGGTGAAATGAACGAAGCAGTAGCGTTGGTAAACCAAGGACGAAGATATAAGAGAGGACACTTGTCTCTATTAGCTAGCTAATAACAACCTAAAATTAACCCCCAAAACCCCTAAACCAGCCACTTTTTCTTAAAAAAAAGAAAGAAAAACCTCAGCTCCAGCCAGCTGCTGACACGTGGAAGCCTTTTGGTCCCGGTTCATGTCACCAACCGGGACCAAAGGCCCCTTTGCCTGGGCTGCTCGCAGTGGCCACATGGAGGCTCATCTGTCCCGGTTCGTGTTAGAACCGGGACTAAAGGTCTAGGGCATTAATAACAACCCTTTAGTCCCGGTTTAAGAACCGGGACAAAAGGCCCTCACCAACCGGGACTAATAGGGGTTTTTCTACTAGTGCGTGTCATCCTCTTGCAGGTGAAGGAGCAAAGATGGGTGGGCACATCCATGGCGACTGCTGCAGTGTCTAGTTTACCGTCGTCGTAGTAGTGTGCGGCAGCAATAGTGGCAGGCCTTGCTTTGGCCTTGCAACACCAACCCCTTCTAGCCAGTCTGGCAGGATCCTGTGTGTGGACGAGGGCAAAACCAGTTGGCCCCAGGGTGTGCTAGCGCTCGGGTTCGAGAAGGTGCTGACCGCGGAGGCAGCTGCAGAGGTGGTTGTTTTCCCCACTCCCAACGGTCACGCATGGTTTGCAAGGGGGACAGGAGGATGGCGACCTGGATTTGCATCGGGCGAGGAGAGGTTTGCATCCCTTCGCGTGAAAGAAATAAGTTTGGATGTGCGGGATGGGCGGTGTGCGGCTCCAGCGAAGACCTGTGTCGTGTGGAAAGATTTGCCTACTTTTTTCGATCAAGTTTGATCGAACGGCCTGCACGTAACCGGCCTAGTGCTTGGCCGATCGGCTAGCGTTGAATAGTTTTTCATAAAGATTAGAAACTTACTATTTTCTACCAATCAAGCCAACCTATCAACTAACATGGGTCTGTCACTGAAGTCATTTGTAAATTAGTTGTCTCCCCTTGTTTTTGTTTTCTCTTTTTGGGAATACTTGTTTTTGTTGTCTTTATTATTAAAAAGTTTAACGGTGTTT
>NC_041389.1:700573993-700579401 GCF_002162155.2 Triticum dicoccoides | reverse complement strand
AAGAGAAAAAGATTTTCACGCGCTGGGTAGAAAAAATTTCTTAAAAAATTGTGCATGCTACACATTTAACGAGAAAAATATACATATGAAGAATACGTTACACAGGCTATATCTATGGTTAGAAAAAGTTGAAAAAAGTCCCATGAAAAATACACGCTGACAGAAAAAAAAAGACTGCACAATGTCGTTTCTTCTTTATAGGCAAGTGAAACCATGGATTTTATTTTGAATGAGACACCAGGTTCTTGTTCTATAAAATGATACACCTATGACTAAGAATGTCAATACAAACAAAATCACAATAGTTTTTTGCAAAATTAAAAATATTTTTGTGAAATTAAAATTGTTCACAAATTTTAAATATATTCGTGAAACTAAAAAATGTTCATGGAACTAAAATAGCTCGCAAATTTAATGTTCATCGTGTATTTTAAAAAAGCTTCATTGAGGACCAAAAAAATTCAACGTTATTTGAAAAATGTTCATCATATATTTAAAAATCAAATTGTATGTAATAAAAATCACCAAGTATTGAAACAATGATCGTCGCACAAAAATGGTAAATGATCCTCGCCCATGTAACCAAAAATATCAGATCGGGCTACACTTTTGAAGTGGAGTGAAATCGCGCCAAACTTTCATCAAAATGGTTAAAACAGTGATTTTGACCTTCCTGCAAAGGAAAAAAACCCAATAATTTTGGCCGAAGCTGGTGACGACTCCTCAACTCTACATTTCGCTACAAAGTCTAGATTGCCCTCTAATATAATTCTAGATAATCTCATGATACACTTCAAAAACAATAATACATCGTGTTGTACTCTCAATGACATGAGCTGTTTTACGGTGATTGGGTTAGTACTCGGAGTACTTAGCAGTACTTACATGTCTGATCACGTCTGATTTTTATTAGCCGTCTGATCTTGTGGGGAATTTTAATTGATTAAATTTAATATGTTAATTGCAATAAGGGCATAATGGTCCAGGGGAAATATCTTTTCTTGAACCGATCACCTGAGGACTAGATCCATGTCTACTCGATCCAGTTCAGAATCCTCCTTCGATGTATTCGTCGCCGCTCGCCGCTCCTGACCTTCTCCGTCCTCGACCTGCCTGGTGAGAGGAATAAATTCATCGTCCTCGTCCTTATCCATCCCCAGCCCTCCACGCCGTCACCGAAGAAGAAGAAGGCCGGATATGCGCCGGCTGAATCGGCGGCGACGGCGGCGGGCGATCCCATCTCTTCGCGTGTACCATCATAAGGTATGAATTCGGCTTGGCGTTCTGCTCGTTCTCTTGGCCGTTGCACCCCTCCACCGTGCATGCAGTACAACCTCAACCCCACAAGATCCGGGTAATTTAGCAGTATGCGAGATTTGTACGGACTAGAACAACGAATGGAAAACTTCATCGTGGCATAGTTTCTCTTGAGCTAATCGCATCATGTTAGTTTAACTAAGATGTTGAGGGCATTGCTTACTTCCTTTGGCACCGCAGAAAAAAAAGTGACATTCTTGACGTTTGAGATGAGATATACTAAAGGAAGATGAGATACTGGTTCCATAGTTGACTTTTTTAGTTTATTAAAGTCATCATCACTTTAGGTTTGCATAGTGCATGAAATATAGTTCAAAGGAAGATGAGATACTACTTGTTGGACGTTGATGATTGGTTTCCCTCACATGTCAAACGAGCAAAGTCTTTTCCATGCACTTGTCTTTGCCTATGAGCTATTTTACACCTGCAACATTGATAAACAGAAAGATGTTGATGATTGGTTTCCTCACATGTCATATGTAGGAAGACATGGCGTATGCAAGTGACGAGAGTATGTTCGAGTATCTAAATGTTGTCAACAAGATGTTTGTTAGTGAGGCTGGAGGCTATGAATTCTACAACAAATATGCTCTTGAAAAAGGTTTTAGTGTGAGGAAAAGCTACGTTGAGTGGGATGGATCCAACAAATACATAATTTTAAGGAAAATTGTGCGTAGTCGTCAAGGGTTTAGCAAAGAGAAGCACATGAAAAGAAAGATGGAACATAGAAAGAGGAGGCCACGAAGTTTAACTCGTGTTGGGTGTAATGCTAAATTGGTCATTACGAGACAGGAGGAAACCGGTCGGTGGTTTGTCAAGGATTTCATCGATGAGCACAACCATCCTCTAGCCCCACGGGATCTTTCTTGTCTGCTGCGTTCGCACAGACGAATTAGCGATGAGAAGAAAGCGGACATTGCGGACATGGAAAAATGTGGGATCCGCAAATACCGTATTATGGATATTTTGTGCTTTCAATACGGTGGATTTGATAAGGTTGGATGCATAAAGAGGGACATTTATAATTTCTGCCATGCTAATAAGCAGGAGACAATCAGCACCGGTGATGCTAATACGGTGATCATGCACATGATGGCGAGGCGAGAGCGAGATGTGGATTTTTTCTTCAAGTACTTGGTAGGCGAGCATGGCCATCTGAAGGGACTGTTCTGGGCTGATAGTCAATCGCGACTTGACTACGAGGCTTTCGGAGACGTCATTGTTTTCGGTAGCACATACAGAACCAACGAATACAATCTGCCATTCGTGCCGTTTGTCGGGTTGAATCACCACCGGAGCACTGTCAGTTTTGGATGTGGTATAATTTCACATGAAACAAGCCAGGCATATGAGTGGATGTTGCAGACCTTTTCTTATTGCATGGCATAGAAGCATCCGATATCTGTGATCACAGATGGGGACCTTGCAATGCAGAGAGCAATCAGGGTGGTCTGGCCAGACTCAAACCATAGACTATGTATATGGCACATTCAGCAGAACATTGTACGCCATCTGCATGATGACGATGTAAAGGAGGAATTCAGATCTTTCATTTATGATACTTCTTCCATTGAAGAGCATGAGATAGAATGGATACAATTCTTACAATGGAATAAAGTAACCAGTGAGGAGTCTTGGCTGCATCACATGTATCAGATGAGAAAGTTGTGGTGTGCTCCATATCTTGAGGGGAGTTGTTTCCTAGGATTGAGCAGCAATCAAAGGAGTGAGAGCTTGAACTCTGTGCTACATACGCATCTTGAGGGTAAGATGTCATTGTTTGAAATGCTAGAGCACTATGAGCGTTGCCTTGCGTCGCGACGGATTAACAAAGCTCTCCAAGACGTCGAAGCCTTGCAGTCCGTTCCATTTTCAGAGGAAAATGCTTCGCCGCTTGAGAAACACGCCGCAACAGCTTTCACACCTAGTGTCTTTAAGATGGTCTTATGGAGCATAGATGCTGTCAGCAAATGTCAGATCAGAGAGATACTAGATGGATCAGAAGATTCCACTTATGTTGTGTCCAAGCAGGAAAGAATGGATAAAAAGTTTGGAGTGCGCACTGAAGAGCAAGGAGGTCTTTTGCACACGGTAAGTTATTCTTGCCGTAAGCTGGAATGCGCAGGCACACCATGTTCGCACATTTTTTACATATTGGGGATTTTAAAACAAACAATTCTGCCCAGTTGTTGCGTTCCCACTAGGTGGACTATGAATGCAAAATGTGCATACGCACCTACCAGAAAAAACCAGATGTATGATTATTCGGTAAGCCTGCAGAGGTACCGCGATTGCAGAATTGTAGTCACGCCGCAAGTTTCAAGGTATGCCACTCTGATGAGGACTATCACCGTCTAAAGATGCTTTTGCAAGCACAACATCATGGCAAGCAATCAAGTTTTGAACAAGCTGACAGCAAAGAGTCAACTAATGCTCAGCATAACAGCATTAGGTTTGGCCCGTTGATGCCGCACTCGGAGAAAGTTGATAAGGTTCTGGATCCCGTGCATGTGCCAGGCCGAGGTGCACCGAAGAAAACGCTGCAGGCAAAGACAAAAAAGTCAAGATCACAGAATATCTGTGGCTATTGCAAGAATCCTGGTCACAATCGACGTAAATGCGCTAAATTGCTAGAGGTACGAAATATGTTCATATTTATTTTCTGCATGTGTTTTACTCATAATTGATGTCCATGTGATTTATTCTATTCTTCTGTGTAGGATCTCTAGGCTGAACTGTGATGTCTACATACAGCATGAACTGACGATGAGCCAGAGAAAGTCGTGTGCTATTCAGCTTTGTGTGACGTGCTCTTTACATTCTATTTCATCGTGATAGTAATTTAGTGAAGTGCGGTTGTACTGCCATATTACTGTATTAGTTTGACATCTTTCTTTTCATTTTCTGTGTGTATCATTTGATGTCCAACTTTAAGAATGATGATGTATTTCGAACAGGAATAAGGGCTAGCATGGAGCACTTGTTATTTTCGAGTAGAATAATTTTTGTGATGTATTTCTGCACGCACGCACGGCCGCCAGACGGATCTCCTGCGCGATCCCACGGTCTGCATGGCTCATGCATGGCAGGCCGTTTTCCTACGTCGACCCAAACACCGGCCCATCCGAGGTTGCAGCTCCGGACGGCCCACGTCGCGTACGATCTCGCGCCGTTGTTCTTGTGTAACTAAAAATAGTCCCACCTCGCCCCTCGACCAGCTCCTTTACCTGCTTAAATACCTTCATCGAGGTGATTTTAGCAAGCGTTGGTCCTCATTGTAGGATGAATATGATTCTTCACCCTTACTATGGTTGTCATGCATATTCATAATCATCATGCATATTCTTCATTTAGAGATCATTAATGACTGATGTATTTTTTAAATAAGCGGGGCCCAGTAGGGTGTGCTTGGAAATATTTGAGAAACCTCCATGCACGTTCATCTTCGCTGCATGCAAATCGGGCGGCAGCCGCTGTGCCAGCAGCTGTCAAGGCCTTGATGAATCACTATTCACATGCAGGTCCCTGACTCTTGCATGCAGGTGCCTGGTTTTTGCATGAAGGTCCTTGGGTCACATCTTTGGTTGAGGAAGTATCTCTAGAGTTTTCGAACTGACATTGCCCACCACCTCCTCCAAATCACCCAAATCACCTCCTCCAAATCACCCCATTTTTTTGTACATGGTGACCCACATGTATCAAACATGTCTATGAAAGAAATTTTTGAAAAAAATTATTTTACAATGCCCCCTTGAGGCATAGACTGATGTTTTCACCAGTCAGTCTAGAGGGCATTATAAATTCAAAAAAATTCAAAAATATACAAAACCTTGGAAACCTAGCATTGTTTGTGCAAGAGATCATGTGTGCCAAAATTGAGGTGATTTGGAGGTGGTAGAAAAAATGCCCGCATTCCGGAGGGACCATTTGGTCCAACTTAAGCCAGTTTTTGAAAAAAGGTGAATTTTTCCACCACTTCCAAATCACCCCAATTTTTTTGTACATGATGACACACATGTGCCAAACATGTCTATGTAAGAATGTTTTGAAAAAAAATATTTTACAATGCCCCCTTGAGGCATAGACCAATG
>NC_041389.1:700565913-700573069 GCF_002162155.2 Triticum dicoccoides | reverse complement strand
AAAGGCATTATAAATTCAAAAAAATTAAAAAAAATACAAAACCTTGGAAACCTAGCATTGTTTGTGCAAGAGATCACGTGTGCCAAAATTGAGGTGATTTGGAGGTGGTTGAAAAAAAGCCCGCATTCCGGAGGGACCATTTGGTCTAACTTAAGCCAGTTTTTGAAAAAAGGTGAATTTTTCCACCACCTCCAAATCACCCCAATTTTCTTGTACATGGTGACCCACATGTGCCAAACATGTCTATGAAAGAAATTTTTGAATAAAATTATTTTACAATGCCCCCTTGAGGCATAGACCGATGTTTTCAACAGTCAGTCTAGAGGGCATTATAAATTAAAAAAATGAAAAAAAAATACAAAACCTTGGAAACCTAGTTTTGTTTGTGGAAGAGATCATGTGTGCAACATGTCTATGAAAGAAAATTTTGAAAACAATTATTTTACAATGTCCCCTTGAGGTATACACCGATGTTTTGAACATTAAATCAGGGTGTGTACAACTCTAGCTTGTTCTTGCCAAAATGCAGCATCATGGATAGGCTGCAATGGAAAAAATGGTGACAAATGCAAAAAATGAAATATGACAAAAGAAAGCCCGCCTACTTGCCCGCTTTCACAATTCAACGGCCTGCATATGACTAGAAACCCAATCATTTATTGGGCCAGGATGCAGAGGCCCGCCAGATTGTAAAAACAGGTTGCAAGTAGGCCCCACAGGGCAGGGACGGAGACGGTAGGGAATGTGCTGCCCGCTTTAGAAAGGAACATGAGAGGGAAAGCTCAGCCCGCTATATAAACCGGTGCTAGCTCCCCTCGCTGGGCGAGGTGGGACTAAACTCCCTGCACCCCTAGGATGTGCCCGGTGCGACGCTCGCTCGGGACTAATTCGGGTGGGCCGTCCCACGCCAGCCTCACCCGCTGGGTCGCTGGATGGACCGTTGGGCCATCTCATTGTCTGCGCCTGAGGCCTGCATGCATGGGAAGGGCGGTGACGTGGGTTTGCATGCGCGGGTGGCGGACGTGCATGCATGCGAGCGAGGCGATTAAAACCTTGTTTTCATCAACGTGGCAATTAAAACCTTGGTTTCATACTTTTTTGATCCACCCGCATCTATTCAACGTGGCAATTAAAGCCTTGGTTTCACACTTTTTTGATCCACCCGCATCTATTCAAGGTGGCAATTAAAGTGGCATATGGATCGTTCGACGCGACTAGTTTGAGCGTAAGCGCGGTCGGTACCCTTCCCTTCCCCTTTCCCTATTTAAACCACCAGCCCTCACCTTCTGCACACATCCATTTGCGCCGCCCTTCTCTTCTTCCCCAAACCCAGAGCACTCTCTGAGCGAGCCGCGACGATGCAGTACGACGGCCCCACCTACCGGCTCCCACCGACCGTGCCGGAGAGACAGTATCCGGCCGGCGTCGTCGTGGAGAGCACGCTTCGCGTGTGGGCGTTCTCACGGTGGAGGGTGCAAGGGGCTTTGCCCAATGGTTCCTCCGTGCGGGCTTCGCCCACCTCCTGGTGGGCTCGCCGGTGATGTTCCGACTGGATGAAGTGCATCCAAACTCCTGGTCCCCGCCGATAGGGCTCACCATCACCTTCACCAACAGATTTGATGCCTACTACCTCCTCGGCAAGGTGTTTTGGTGTGGATGCGAATTCATCGCATTCACAACCCACAACATCTTCACAAACTTCGACTGCGTCTTCCCCACCCGCGACGGTATGCACACCCTCCCTACAACATCGGCGAGGACGGGATGGAGAGGAGCACTGGTGAGGAGGCGCAGTGAAGATGGTGGTGAAGGCCCGGTCTCGTCAGCTTGTCTTGCCCTAGCGTGTTAGGGCAAGTTTTTTATCTTTTAAATATTTCTATTAAATCATGTCATTGGTTCTACCGTGAACTTTATCTAGCCGAACTATGTTATGATTTCTACCCGTCTATTTGACATGTCGTTGGTTATCTGTGTTTTGCTTGCTATTTCTTTCTTCTTCCCTTGATATTTCTATCTTATTTGACGTCAAAACCAGCAAGTTTTGGGGTTAGCTCAGATTTCACGCGGCCCACGGGGGTGTGCTTGCGCGCTTGATGGAAAAAATTGGTGTCATTCAACTTAGCCGTTCGGGTAGCAGGGGATGTTCCGTCTGGGAAGACGGATTTTTTCGGCATGCGTGAAATGGACCCAAAAAAATTTCGAAACCCTTGTACCAACATGACAAGTATCCATGCCAATTGGAAATTGTTTTTCGACGTTGTATGGTTTTGTAGGCTATAATGATTACGAACACGTGTAGATGAAAGGCACAAAAAACAGTTTGAACAAAGACAACATAAATGATTTTTTACAAGTTTTATAGATGGAAAGTTCTTTAGATGCAATGCCATCTCACAAACAACTCAGAAACAACTGTATGATTGATCATAAAACACATGCATTGTTGTTCAAAGAACTGTCTCATGAATAAATTGTACCATAATTGCGAACATAGTGTGAAACAGAAAACAAATTGTTTGCAACAAAATAATCCTGGTTTGAAGCTTAAACTGGTTGAAAAACAATTGAGCCTACTCCATATGGTCTTCTGCACTGCCAAAATCCAGTGACCTCTTGCGTTGCGACGTTGGAGATTGCGTCGGGCTTGGCGACGACCCATGTGCTTCAATCTTTTTCTCTTTAACATCAATGTAACCATACAACTGAAGTTGTTCTTGTTCTTTCTCCGCCATCTCTCTAGCAAGACCCTCCATTTCTTGGATTCTCACTTCCTGTAGAAAACCATAGGAACTGTATTAGGAAGAACTCAAAAAAGACATAGCCATAAACTAGATGCATGTAACATGTAAAATTTGAACCTCTGGATCAATGTCATACTCAGGATAACAACCCGTAGTTCTATTGTACACAATGTATAGGTGACATGTCTTGGTGCCATTTAGATCAGAAAGCATTTTTTCTACATCATCTGGTCCTGCAATCAAGGATATTCCTTATGGCAGCTTCCACGCAGACCCGGGTAAGAAGTAGTACAGTTCTGCTCCCAGTTTGCAACCAAAAGAATCTCTCATTTCACTCATAATGAGATTGTAGGTCACTTTGGCGGGTTCAAAAATTCTGACTTCTGCCGGCTGTTCATCAAAGTATGCTCTCGGGACATGTGACATCTCATGATCCCTACTAACAAAAAATTCCATGACCAGCACCTAGTATCTCACATCAGAGTTTATACATTCAATGAGTAAAGGGGAAAACATAATTTTTTATGTGCATAGCAACATTGCGGCGTTGTTACCTGCTTTTGTGGAATGTATCCTTCATGTGGAGTGACTGGGGATTGTTCCATCTCAAACCTTCTCACCTTGTTATGTCGAATGTATCCTTCATGTGGTGTGACTGGGGACTCTGCCATCACACGTTCCTTATCCTGCGTATGAAACGTCGATGGTGGGTTTAGACACAAGTTTTAAAAGGTCATACCATATCTTGGGTATGGCATCGTTGCGAGGTACTTACAAGGGGAGAATTGAAGATATGTTGTTGGGGTGGAGTGATTTGGCATTGAACGGGTGACTCTATTGCAATGTCTTGAGTGAATGGCGACTGTGCCGTCTCATGATTCTTAGCCTAGATACAATCGCCGACATAAGGTTGCGACAAATTGAAGATGTTTGTATCATAGAATACGTGCAGAATCGGTGCGAGATACTTACAGGGGGAGAATAATTGAAGACATGTTGTCGGGGTGGCCGTTAGATCGCACGGTCTTCTAACATATGTCCTTCCAAGCGGACCTTCTCCAGCATGGCCTTATAATCCATGTCCGACCACTCCTGTAGCAGCTTACTGTCCATATCCGCACGTGCCTGCAACACATAGGCATCCATCCTGACTCTCTATGTCTGTATAATACTGTCCACAAGCTTCTAGTCCTTCTCCAACGTTTGATGCATTTCCTTGTAGCCAAGGAAAAACTTTTTTTCCATGTCCTTACAGTCTCGCTTATACTTTTCTTCAATCTCAAGACGCATCTTCGCCATCTTAAGGGAAAACTCCTCACGCTCCTCCTTTATCATCATGTCCACATATGAACGTTCTTTTTTGAGTTTCTTATCTACCTCATTGCGATCCTTTTGCACCTTCAAGTCGATCTCCGGGCACGCTTCATGCAACGACTTGTTGTACTCCGCACGGTTGTTATGCGCCTCTGAGACCATGGTCCCTACAGCAACACATATACCCATAGTATGAAAAATGTATCCACAACCTCATCCAACTAATTCCTAACAATACCACCGAGAAAATATATTGATAACCAGTTAGTACAATCAACTACTACAAACTATCAGTCAAAAATCTCTTGCATGACATCCTGTACTCCAATTACACCAGAACTACTCAACTATGGCAAAAGCTGGATTTTCTAATCTAATCGGAAATGACTTCTTGGTCGAATCAATGGAAAAAATAATCAGCACTGTAATCGAAGATGGGAGAGACTGCAATCGAAGATGGGAGGAGCCGTGGAGGAGACCTTTTTAATCCGGCGTCGGCGTGGTCGCTTGAGAAGCGATGGCACGATCCCGTCAATGGCTATGTGAGGAGAAACAAGGTAGATGGGGGTGGTTAGGATAGGGTAGATATGCGGTAGAATGGGAAGGTATATATCCGTGATTGTAGGGTTAATTAGTTATTTTGAAGTAATGCGCTTCCATGCATGTTTTTTTAACGAGCGCGATCTTTTGGGGGCTTCCAAAACATGTGCACAGACCGCGGGTCCAACCACATATCACAGAAGCCTGAGCCATCATCGTGCCCGTGCCAACCCGCGGCCCACCATTGCCTCCCTTTCCCTTGCCCCACCAAATTGTTATTCTTCTCCGGCGATGAAGCCTGCCATCGCCGGCGGACGGCGAGAGACGAGAGATGTCCATGTCCAGTTCGGCCTCTCCGTCATCATGGCTGCGGTATGGTTCACTGCCGATGACCAGATGCCCCGACTATCCACGCACCACGCCACTGAAGCGTTTGACAACCATATCGGAGAAGAATGGAAACCATGGGCGGGAATTTGTGAAATGCGAGAGCAAACCAGAAGCGGGGAAGGTTAAATCTATGTTCTGTTGTGTCTTTTTGCTATGAATTATGACCCCAGATTTATTTTTATTTCCTCCGAATTGGGATTTAGGGTTTCCCTTCCCTTTTCCAGAAGCTGAAAACATGCAAGCATTTTGAGTGGCTGGATGAATACGTTGAGAGGCTTCAAACGGATGGCTTAATTGATTTGAGGTACGGGGCAACCCTAGAGCTAGATCTGCCATCGGTGGTGGATAATAAGGGCTATGACAATGTTCCTCCGATGGTGGCAGATGCGGAACTCAAGGTGGAATTGAAGAAGATCAACAAGAACTTAAGGCAGTTGATCGATATGAAGAAGCACGCAAATCTCATTGCCGCGGGATTTTATTTTTCAATAATTTTTGTGGGATTTGTTTACATGTTGATCATGAGTCGTTAGAAGTTGTTAACAAATTTTTTCAGTCAGCTTCTATATAAGCAATGTCATGTGTGCTTAATGCCTTGTATGACCAGACCAAGGAAAAGTTCATTTGAAATCTATTGGAAAGGACAAATAAAATTGAAAACTGATTTTCGATCCGGTTCAGTGGATGGATGCATGCTCTCTGTGGCACGAAGTATGTCGGCCGAGCCAGTCGACGGACCAGATCGATGCTACCGGAGGGATTCCATTGTAGGCCAACGGTCAACCTATGTCCGGTGTGTGTGATAGGCCCACTGTAAGACAAACATAGTTCCGTCAACCCTAAAACCCTAAACACTGATAACCCTAACCCCCCCCCCACTAAACCGTAAAAACATTCAAAATTTTGCCCCACATGGAAAACATTATGCATGCATTCTCTATGGGGCCATGGGATGCCATGAAGAAAGTTTGGGATTATACACGCAAGTAGGATCTCTGACACGCACATTTCCGGCCTAGCATGTCAACACCCCGAAAGCACTAGCTGGGTTCCTCACCTGTATGAAACCAACCCAACATCGATCCGGTCCAGTGGATGGATGCATGCTCTATGTGGCACGAAGTTTGTAGGCCGAGCCAGTCAACGGACCAGATCGATGCTACCGAAGGGAATCCATTGTAGACCAACGCTCCACCAATGTCCGGTGTGTGTACATGCATTCTCTATGTGGTTATGGGATGCCATTATTAAGAAAGTTTGGGATCATTAGTACATGTACACGCAAGTACGATATCTGACACGCACATTTTCGGTCCCTATACATGTACATGTAAACCAACCCAACATCGATCCGGTTCAGTGGATGGATGCATGCTCTCTGTGGCACGAAGTATGTCGGCCGAGCTAATCGACGGACCAGATCGATGCTACCGGAGGGATTCCATTATAGGCCCACGGTCGACCTATGTCCGGTGTGTGTGATAGGTCCATTGTAAGACAAACATAGTTCCGTCAACCCTAAAACCCTAAACACTGATAACCCTAACCCCCCCCCCACACTAAACCGTAAAAACATTCAAAATTTTGCCCCACATGGAAAACATTATGTCACATCCCTAGCTTCTGGCATTGCTCTAGGCTAGCTTCATGTGTGCATCATGTCTATATTTTTGAAACTTGAATTGAGGAATATTGGAAGCCTCAAAACCCTAAATAAAAGAGGGGCAAAAACCCTGGAAATCTCATTCATTGCTCCAAAGTGCTCCTCTTAAATGTTTGATAATTTTTGGTAAGGGTTCTGGTCCCAACCAAAATATTGAACATTTTTAAGGATTTATTTTTGGGACTTTGAATTTAAATCACTAGCTATTTGAAATTGAATTATATTCATATAATTAGAATATAATTTAAATACCCCTGAAATATTTTATAAGCTTTTGGAAAAGTCCATCTAGCAATATAAAAATATTCAGAGGAGCTTTGGCATTGTTTGAATTATTATTTTTAATTCAAACAGTGGCAAAAGAATTAAATAAAGAAAACAGAACAAAAATAAAAAAAAGAGCAAAGCATCTTACCTGGCGCTTACCTGGTGGCCCAACAGGACCGGCCCAGCTCCCCCACCTGGCCGGCCCAGCCCGCCACCGCTACCCCCTGTCGTCTTCCCCCCC
>NC_041389.1:700558202-700565190 GCF_002162155.2 Triticum dicoccoides | reverse complement strand
GGGCCGTCGTCTCCGGCCGCCCTAGCTGCTGCTGCTTGCTGAAACGGGCGCGGGTGAGCTCCAGCTCTCCGTAGCCGTTCTCCTCCGTCCATTTGGACGCCGGAGGAGTGAGCCCGAGCCCTCCGCCGCGCCTGTTGCCACCGGCGACGAGCCGCCGGCGGGTTAGGCCCCGCTGACCAGGGGTTTGACCCCCCCTGGGTCGATGACAGGTGGGGCCAGCCCCCCTGCTAATTAGTTTAGTCTATTTTAACTAATTACCCCCTCTGCTGACACTGACATGCGGGCCCAGGCTCTAATTAAGTTAGGTTAGTTAGTTAGTCACTGACGTGTGGACCCCACACGTCAGGTTTGACTCTGGGCGACCCAGTTGACCTGCTGACGTCATGATGATGTCAGGCTGACGCAATAAGTATTTCTGGATTTAAAAATAATCAGGAAATTTCAGAAAATGCCTAAAACTTCAATAAATCATAGAAAATTAACCGTAACTCCAAATTAAATAATTTATATATGAAAAATTATTAGAAAAATTCAAGGAATCCATCTGTACCATTTTCATGCATGTTAGAACAACTTATAGATGCTGTTTAGCACAAATCAATTAAATGGCATTTGAATAATCACATATGGAGTTTAAATTTGAATCTTATATTCAAACCAACTTCATTTAATCTGTTGCTAGTTGCATTAGCTCAAAACACATTCATTTTGCCATGTCATGATCATGCATCATATTGTGCATTGCATTGATTGTGTTCCCTTCTGTGTTGCCGGTATTTGTCCCCTCTCGATAGACGTGATACCGATGATGTGATCGTTGACACTGATGAAGACTCAATGTTATCTTCAAAAGTGCCAGGCAAGCAAAACCCCCTTGTTCATTCCGATACAATCCTACTCTCTCGCTCCTGCTCTCTTTTACTGCATTAGGACAACAACGATTCATCTGTTACTTGCTGCGGTAGCTGAACCCCTTTATCCTTTGCATGCCCTGTCATTCCACAGTAAATAGATGAAACCCACTAGTATGAGTAGGAATTGTTTGAGCCCTGTTGTGCCTACTCATTCATGCTTGTTTGTCATGCCTGCTACTGCTTAGAGTTGAGTCAGGTCTGGTTCGTCGGGGATGAATCAGAGGCGTGTGAACATGTCCTACTGTGTGTGAGCTAAGTGTGTGAACACGATTTGGTAAAGCTAGCGGTGAGAGGCCATGTAGGAGTACATGGTGGGTTGTCTCATTGCAGCCATCCTCAGGAACTGAGTTCTGTGTTTGTGATCCATGATTCAGCTACTACCACGCATTGGGCCCGAAACCAATGGACCCTCTCGGCTTCTTGATCACCCTTGTCCTCTGTCCAGGAGTTGCAAGTAGTTTCTGGTGTTTGTAGTATGCTGGAGGCCGTGGGCAGCGCTGACCGTAGGGGTGGGCTGTGATGCGGTAGGCACGTGGCACGGTGTACCGGGCGCCCGTTTGGTGTCTCGGGAACCCTGTTCACATCGTTTGGGGCTGTGAGCGAAACTCCGGCCGGATCTCCTCATGGATGGAACCCGAATAGGCGATAAACCTGGACTAGAGACTTAGGTGATTAGGTAGGTCGTGGCCGACACCCACGTTGGGCTTCCGCTTGAAGGTTGCCGAGTACATGTCGTGTAAACGGCAGTAAGTGGTGAGAGCGTGTGTGAAGAAGTACACCCCTGCAGGGTTAACATCATCTATTCGAATAGCCGTGTCCGCGGAAAAGGACTTCTGGGTTGCTTATATCAGTTCATAGACAAGTGAAAGTGGATACTCTAAAATACGCAAGATAAGCGTGAGTGCTATGGATGGCGTTCTCGTAGGGAGACGGGAGCGGATCCATAGTGGTGTATTGATATGGTGAATATGTGGACTCGTGTGCGCCACCTCAAAAGAGTTACTTGTAGTCGTAGTTCAGGATAGCCACCGAGTCAAAGCTGGCTTGCTGCAGTCAAACTCCACCATCCCCTTTGTTGATAATGATGCATGTGTAGATAGATCTGATGTAAGTCTTGCTGGGTACATTTGTACTCACGTTTGCCTATTTTATGTTTTTGCAGAGAGACTTCAGTCTCACTAGTAGTTCCGCTTGGACTTCGACGTTTAGCTTGATACCTCAGCTACGATCTTGTGCCCTCGGCAGGATCTGATAGATAGTCAGGCTTCTCAGCCTTTTTTTCATTTATAGATGTCTGTACTCAGACATGATAGCTTCCGCTTGTGCTTTGACTTGTATGCTCTGATTGTTGGGTCATGAGACCCATGATTGTAATATCTCGCTCCTCGGAGCCTATTGAATAAATACTTGAGTCGTAGAGTCATGTTGTGATGCCATGTTGTATTTGCACATATCGAGCATATTGTGTGTATGTTATTGAAATGCTTGGTATGTGTGGGATCTGACCATCTAGTTGTTTATCTTTAGTAGCCTCTCTTACCGGGAAATGTCTCCTAGTGTTTCCACCGAGCCATGGTAGCTTGCTACTGCTCCGGAACACTTAGGCTGGCCGGCATGTGTCCTTCTTCGTTCCTGTGTCTGTCCCTTCGGGGAAATGTCACGCGATGAATACTGGAGTCCTGTTAGCCCGCTACAGCCCGGTTCACCGGAGTCCTGCTAGCCCAGTGCTACAGCCTGGATTCACTCGCTGATGACCGACACGTTCGATGCTGGGTCATGGATGCCTGTCCCTGTAAGTTTGTGCCACTTTGGGTTTACAACTAGCCATGTCAGCCCGGGCTCTTTATCATATAGATGCTAGCGACACTGTCATATACGTGTGCCAAAAGGCGCAAACGGTCCCGGGTAAAGGTAAGGCGACACCCGTGGGAATACCGTGCGTGAGGCCGCAAAGTGATATGAGGTGTTACATGCTAGATCGATGTGGCATTGAGTCGGGGTCCTGACAGCGTTGGTATCAGAGCTTGACTGCCTGTAGGATTACCAAGCCAAACTGGTCGAAGTTGAGTCTAGAAATTCTTTAGTTATATAAGGGAATTGATTGTGGGATGGAACGTAAGGCTCTTTTTACTCCTTATACCTCATGGCCTTCTGATCTGAGTCATCATCTTCTCTTCTACGGGGATTAAGAACTAGGCTATCTCTTCTTTCTATCAGGATCACGTGTTACTAATCCGTAGACTTATAAGATTGTTGGATTTAAGCTTGAGTTTAGTTTCTACTACTTCCGTATGTTAATTGTTGATCTCGAAACCTTGATATCGTGCTTCTGAGTGGTTATGCCACCATTTTGTGAATGTCTCAAATCTTTTCTGAGCATTTACAGCCGTTATGCTGTCCGAGTCATCCCAGGTTTCTAAATAGTTTGAAGCAATTTGCAAAATCCTTTCCCTCTGGTTTCGATGTTCCTTTATGCCAGCTCAATCACACTAATTGTTGAGTTGAGGTAATTTATTGCCCTGACATATATGTTGGAGCTATTATTATGACCCTAGGTGTCTTAGGGGATCACCTAGTAATTTAGCCATGATTGGTGTCCCAGTGTGATGATTCTGGCCTTTATCCTCGAAAGCATTCCGTGATGCTACTTAGTAATAGGTATTCTGTTCCTGGGTTCTTGAACCCGAGATTCACTCCACCTACTTCGTGTTGATAGTAATTGTTAGTGCCTTCAGGATATTAGTAACCTTTGCGATAGTCCTTGAAGTCCGTGGTATCTTCTTCTTCCAAATACCATGAACTACTTATGGCAGAAGTTCCTCGTTGAACTGAAATATCACAACAGGATTATTCTTGAGGAGTTCTCCATTTATAAATCGTGACTCTGCCAGTTCTACCTTTCTGCATGGGTTATCCGGAAGAATTATGTTGAACTCGGTTCGACATACTAATTTATGCATCTACAACTCAGAAAGTTATATGTTCCTTTGAGTTGTCCCTCTTTAGTTGTTTCCGACCCTCGCCTATCAATTGATAGTCAAGAGTATGCGTGCATTCGTTCGTCGATGCCTATTACCCTTGTGGTCCGCCAAGCCATTCTATTTTAGAATGAATAGGAGAAACAAACTCCAGAATCTCATCCATATCTAGGATTGGGTCAAAGCAATTGTATTCCGCAGATCAAAATGCCAATCCAGCTTCTGGTCTGCTCTACCCTGAAGTATTACCTTCTTTATGACAGGAATTTCATGAGAATTGCACCACCTTTTGTGAATTCTTGACATAGTGATACTTCTCGCCATCCTTTTTCATTCCTCGGTTCCATGTTGATGCAACCGGAATACCGACAAATGAATTGTGATGTGTGAAATCAATACTCCTAGCAACCTCGTTGCTTGGTAGTTAAAGGATAATAATCTCATTCTTAGCGTGTTGATTATTGAATCGTCACCCTAAGGTTGATTGTGCTACCTAGTCCTTATTTCTGGTGCACTCTCCGATCAGTGAGTTAGGATAGTGCCAATCCTTGCTTATTTGATCATATCGTCTTGCCCTGAAAAGCAAGATTGTTCTCGAGCCTAGCAACATATCGGTGCTTCGTGATTTTCCGAAGATCTTCTCGGAAGTATTACCAGGTTGTCACCTGACCGCTGTGTTGAGCTCGTGATCAAGTTGGTTTCTTGTGAACCACCCTTCTCCAAGAATCTGTGTTGGATATCCCTGAGCTAGTTGGTTAAGCTAGACAACAACTTGGAGAGTTGGAAGATAAAAGCTTGCCTGACTTAGTTCGTTCCAAAGGGATATTCTTGTGTAGGGTGTGCTGAAGAAAGATGATATCTTCATCGATTGGTCCTTGTGATCAGTTGTTGGAACTATTGTCTTATCAATCCTTTGATTTGAGTGTGGGCTATCGTCAAATCAAATCAGTACCAACGATGCTCGTAATGTTGTCTTATTCGTGGTTGATCCCTCGAGCATACACCATTACATCTTTGGTCTGACCAATGCTATCACTTGTTCACTTAACTATGGAATTCCTTTTAAAAGGAAACCCAGATGAATTGTTGTTGTGCCCATTGACAACATCCTTGTCTTCTCCATAATTTTGCTGAACATTAAGCTAGTGTTGGAAACTTTTGAAAGCATTTGCTCATGCTAGCTCGTGAAGCATATGTTCGGATGTAAGAAGTGATTTCCTCTAGTTCGTGTGCATTTGATGCAAGTTGCCGCCGTGGACTCGAGAAAGCCAATGTTGCTTCCTCTGGAATCATCGCAAGTCAGTCATGCACACGTGCGAAGAATTCTGTGGTTTGAAGACTTGCAACCTTCAATCTATATGTATCCCTAGCACACCAAGCCACTGATTGATTTGTTCAAGGAGAAGAAGTTCCTTCTTAAGAGTATACCTTATGCAAGGATTTTGATATCCTCGTTGATGGTTCCCCACCTGAACTCGGTAGTGTTTTATTGTAAGACTACCACGTGGTCATGCTTGTCTGGGACAACGTGTTCACATGTTTGTAGCAGAACCAGCTCATGTTTTGGAGCTTACTATCGTAGTTCATTTCCCGAGAATCTCGCAACGTTATCTCGTCGATTTGTGTTGCAAACTTTCATTTTTCTTTCTAGACTTGATGAGTCTGGGATATCCTGACACCAACCAGATCTGAATCTCAGGCAGATATGATGGTTGGAACATTCTCCAAGAACTATAATATTGGTCCCTCGATTACCGGTAAAGTGGATGTCGTGGCCAACACACCCAGCCGGAAGACCTGTTATTATAATATCTTGATTGAGGAAGTTGGCCACCTCCCCATAGGGATTTCGTAGGATTTACTCCCTAGTTGCCCCTATGGATTTTGAGATCCCGAAGTCCGACCTTTTACTTGATGTCCTAGATACCAGACCATTTCTATGAATGGGTTACACTAGCACATCAAGGAGAACATTAGAAGCGGAGTGCTAAATGTCTCTCGGTCGATCATCCAGATTTTATTTGCTTGGCCTCGCTAAGGTGAAATCTAAGAAAGTGTTATCCTCCTTCGCATCTGCATCGTCCATCGCTATTTATCATGGTAGTATGTTGTGTTGTCAGCACCCTTGACGCGGTTGTTGATAAAACCTTGATGAATATGGAAATGCTCAAGTTCTTGAGAGCACGCACAAGCGCTACGTGTTATCATCATCTCTAACTGGGATTCCTCTCAGTTTCCTCGGCAAATGCTATGACCTTTTCAAACAGTGAATTCACTCCCTATTGTTGGGTTCTTCCCCAGTTACCAGAATCATTCCCAGCATTTGCATTTTGTTCCTAGCTTGCACCGCCAATGTGCCATTCTACCATGGGTCTCTTCCATTTCCGGTGATAAGCAAAATCATCCATTACGTTGTCTTCAACAAGGTAATCCACATCATCCAAGTCCGAGTATGCCACTCTACCGACCCCCTCCAAACGAACGCTCGAGAATTGCCTTAGGCTGGTTTAAAGAGTTTCAATGATCTCTGAATCAAAAGTAATTCTTTTTGCCACTTAAGGTAATAATCTACGAATCACCCCCCTCCAGGATGTTTCGTCGTGGTATCATGGCAACTCAACTCCTCGCTACGTTGACAACCGTTCACCACCTTCTTAAGTGTGGAATTGTTGTCCACCTAGTGAACCTTCGTCATCCGTTTCTTTCCACCCCTCTTGATGTGTATCTCGTGTCTCAACCCGAGAGATGGTCCTATGTCTCATTCCGTGAGTTGTTCGATCTTCAAGAAGATCGACCCTTCTAGAGTCTCCTTCTTCCCTCCATGTCATGTTGGCAGGATTTCTCAGAACAAGACATCAAGACAATGATGGTGAATGAATCAACGTTCAACTGAAGTGCACCCTGGATCGTGAAGATTGTACTAGTTTGCGTTTCCCCTTCATCCTACCCTACGCTTGAATCTCGAGACGAGATTCTTGTTTAGTGGGGGTGAGTTGTCACATCCCTAGCTTCTGGCATTGCTCTAGGCTAGCTTCATGTGTGCATCATGTCTATATTTTTGAAACTTGAATTGAGGAATATTGGAAGCCTCAAAAC
>NC_041389.1:700525436-700557774 GCF_002162155.2 Triticum dicoccoides | reverse complement strand
TCTGTTTCTCCCCCCATGACCGAGAGTCGCCGTCGCCGCCGCTCGCCAAAACCACGGCCACCGGGCCTCCCTCGCTCCCCCGACTAGTCCAGAGGCTCCGCCTCAACCCCCTCTACCTCCTCAACGAGCCACGAGGCCCTGGACGTGCCGCACCGCCGCCATCGACGTCGTCTTCTACCTCGGACCCGCCGGCCGTCTTCGTCAAATTCGTCGGCTCCGGTGCCTCCCCGAGCTCGCCGAGGCCACCACTGCACCCGCTGTGAGCTCCTGTGCTGATTCCCCCTCTTCCCGTGCCCCACCTCCCTCTCTAGCTAGCCCCACCACTTTGCCCGAGAATCTCTCGCCGCCGGCCATGGCGTGGCCGTGGCCACAGCCACCCCAGCTCGTATCCGAGGCCACTGTCGTGCTCACCGTGATCTCAGGAGTCCGTAGAGGCCCTCAGCTGACCTCGTCGTGACGTGTAACGTCGAACCCGAGCACGCCCGAGCTCCGGCCGCCGCTGCCGAGCTCGGGGCCGTCGTCTCCGGCCGCCCTAGCTGCTGCTGCTTGCTGAAACGGGCGCGGGTGAGCTCCAGCTCTCCGTAGCCGTTCTCCTCCGTCCATTTGGACGCCGGAGGAGTGAGCCCGAGCCCTCCGCCGCGCCTGTTGCCACCGGCGACGAGCCGCCGGCGGGTTAGGCCCCGCTGACCAGGGGTTTGACCCCCCCTGGGTCGATGACAGGTGGGGCCAGCCCCCCTGCTAATTAGTTTAGTCTATTTTAACTAATTACCCCCTCTGCTGACACTGACATGCGGGCCCAGGCTCTAATTAAGTTAGGTTAGTTAGTTAGTCACTGACGTGTGGACCCCACACGTCAGGTTTGACTCTGGGCGACCCAGTTGACCTGCTGACGTCATGATGATGTCAGGCTGACGCAATAAGTATTTCTGGATTTAAAAATAATCAGGAAATTTCAGAAAATGCCTAAAACTTCAATAAATCATAGAAAATTAACCGTAACCCCAAATTAAATAATTTATATATGAAAAATTATCAGAAAAATTCGAGGAATCCATCTGTACCATTTTCATGCATGTTAGAACAACTTATAGATGCTGTTTAGCACAAATCAATTAAATGGCATTTGAATAATCACATATGGAGTTTAAATTTGAATCTTATATTCAAACCAACTTCATTTAATCTGTTGCTAGTTGCATTAGCTCAAAACACATTCATTTTGCCATGTCATGATCATGCATCATATTGTGCATTGCATTGATTGTGTTCCCTTCTGTGTTGCCGGTATTTGTCCCCTCTCGATAGACGTGATACCGATGATGTGATCGTTGACACTGATGAAGACTCAATGTTATCTTCAAAAGTGCCAGGCAAGCAAAACCCCCTTGTTCATTCCGATACAATCCTACTCTCTCGCTCCTGCTCTCTTTTACTGCATTAGGACAACAACGATTCATCTGTTACTTGCTGCGGTAGCTGAACCCCTTTATCCTTTGCATGACCTGTCATTCCACAGTAAATAGATGAAACCCACTAGTATGAGTAGGAATTGTTTGAGCCCTGTTGTGCCTACTCATTCATGCTTGTTTGTCATGCCTGCTACTGCTTAGAGTTGAGTCAGGTCTGATTCATCAGGGATGAATCAGAGGCGTGTGAACATGTCCTACTGTGTGTGAGCTAAGTGTGTGAACACGATTTGGTAAAGGTAGCGGTGAGAGGCCATGTAGGAGTACATGGTGGGTTGTCTCATTGCAGCCGTCCTCAGGAACTGAGTTCTGTGTTTGTGATCCATGATTCAGCTACTACCATACATTGGGCCCTGAAATATGACCCCGCTCGACTTCTTATTCACCCTAGTCCTCTGTCCAGGAGTTGCAAGTAGTTTCTGGTGTTTGTAGCTTACTGGAGGCCGTGGACAGCGCTGACCGTAGGGGTGGGCTGTGATGCGGTAGGTACGTGGCCGGGTGTACCGAATACCCGTTAGGTATCTCGGGAACCCTGTTCACATCGTTCGGGGCCGTATGGGAAACCTCGGCCGGACTCCCTGCGGATGGAACCTGAATAGGCGATAAACCTGGACTAGAGGCTTAAGTGTTTAGGTAGGTCGTGGTCTACACCCACGTCGGCTTTCGCTTGAAGTCTGCCGAGCACATGTCGTGTGCAGACGCTAAGTGGTGGAAACATGTATGAAGAAGTACACCCCTGCAGGGTTAACATGATCTATTCGAATAGCCGCGTCCGCGGTAAAGGACTACTTGGTTGCTTATACAGTTCATAGACAAGTAAATGGAAACTGTTAAAAGCCTCAAGATAAGTGTGAGTGCCGAGGATGGCTCTTCCGTAGGAAGACGGAGGTGGATCCTCGGTAGTGTATTGAAGTGGTGAGTAGTGGACTCGTGTGCGCAAAACCATTTCAAGTTGGAGTATCGTAGGATAGTCTAGCCAAGAGTCAAAGCTGGCTTGCTGCAATAACTCCACCAACCCTTCTTGATACTAAGCATGTATGTAGGATCTGATGTAAGTCTTGCTGAGTACCTTTGTACTCATGTTGCTATAATCTACATTTTTTACAGAAGACGCTGCAACCCCTTCTGATGGGTTCTATGTAGACGTTGACATCAACGAGTAGGCTAAAGACCCAGGTGGTGACCCTGAGCTTGTGAAGGACCACGTAGTATAGTTAGGCTTTCCAAGCCTCTTTTATTTTACTAGTTGTCTGTACTCAGACAAGTTACTTCCGCTGCTGGTTTGTATGACTGTATGACTTGTATGTTGGGTCGTGGGACCCGTACCTGTGTGTATGTTATGTATGGCTCCCTGAGCCTTAAATAAAGTACTTGTGTCGTAGAGTCATGTTGTGATGCTTCGTTGTATTTGCACATATCGAGCATATTGTGTGTATGATTGAAATGCTTGGTATGTGTGGGATCTGACTATCTAGTTGTTTATCTTTAGTAGCCTCTCTTACCGGGAAATGTCTCCTAGTGTTTCCACCGAGCCATGGTAGCTTGCTACTGCTCCGGAACACTTAGGCTGGCCGGCATGTGTCCTTCTTCGTTCCTGTGTCTGTCCCTTCGGGGAAATGTCACGCGGTGAATACCGGAGTCCTGTTAGCCCGCTACAGCCCGGTTCACCGGAGTCCTGCTAGCCCAGTGCTACAGCCTGGATTCACTCGCTGATGACCGACACGTTCGATGCTGGGTCATGGATGCCTGTCCCTGTAAGTCTGTGCCGCTTTGGGTTTACGACTAGCCATGTCAGCCCGGGCTCCTTATCATATGGATGCTAGCGACACTGTCATATACGTGTGCCAAAAGGCGCAAACGGTCCCGGGCAAAGGTAAGGCGACACCCGTGGGAATACCGTGCGTGAGGCCGCAAAGTGATATGAGGTGTTACATGCTAGATCGATGTGGCATTGAGTCGGGGTCCTGACACATTATGCATGCATTCTCTATGGGGTCATGGGATGCAATGAAGAAAGTTTGGGATTATACACGCAAGTACGATCTCTGACACGCGCATTTCCGGCTTAGCATGTCAACACCCCGAAAGCACTAGCTGGGTTCCTCACCTGTATGAAACCAATGTTGGGGAACGTTGCACAAAATAAAAAATTCCTACGTTCACCAAGATCAATCTATGAGTTCATCTAGCAATGAGAGAGAGGAGTGCATCTACATACCCTTGTAGATCGCGAGCGGAAGTGTTCAAGAGAACGGGGTTGAGGGAGTCATACTCGTCGTGATCCAAATCAAAGGAGATCCTAGCGCCGAACGGACGTCACCTCCACGTTCAACACACGTACGGTCAGCGTGACATCTCCTCCTTCTTGATCCAGCAAGGGGGAAGGAGAGGTTGATGAAGATCCAGCAGCACGACGGCGTGGTGGTGGAGGCAGCAGGGATCCCGGCAGGGCTTCGCCAAGCGTCTGGGGGAGGGAGAGGTGTAGCAAAGGGGGAAGGGAGGCGCCAGGTGCAAGGGTGCGGCTGCCCTCCCTCCCCCCTCTTTATATAGGGACCCCAGGGGGGCGCCGGCCCTAGGAGATGGGATCTCCTAGGGGGGGCAGCGGCCAAGGGGGGAAACTTGCCCCCCAAGGCAAGTGGAGGCGCCCCCTCCCCTAGGGTTCCCAACTCTAGGCGCAGAGGGGGGCCAGGGGGGCGCACCAGCCCACCAGGGGCTGGTTCCCCTCCCACTTCATCCCATGGGGCCCTCCGGGATAGGTGGCCCCACCTGGTGGATCCCCGGGACCTTTCCGGTGGTCCCGGTACAATACCGGTGAACCCCGAAACTTTCCCGATGGCCGAAACTCGACTTCCCATATATAATTCTTTACCTCCGGACCATTCCGGAACTCCTTGAGACGTCGGGGATCTCATACGGGACTGCGAACAATTTTCGATTTGCTGCATACTCATATCTCTACAACCCTAGCGTCACCGAACCTTAAGTGTGTAGACCCTACGGGTTCGGGAGACGCGCAGACATGACCGAGACTGCTCTCCGGTCAATAACCAACAGCGGGATCTGGATACCCATGTTGGCTCCCACATGCTCCTCGATGATCTCATCGGATCAACCACGATGTCGGGGATTCAAGCAACCCCGTATACAATTCCCTTTGTCAATCGGTACGTTACTTGCCCGAGATTCGATCGTCGGTATCCCAATACCTCGTTCAATCTCGTTACCGGCAAGTCACTTTACTCGTACCATAATGGATGATCCCGTGACCGGACACTTGGTCACTTTGAGCTCATTATGATGATGTATTACCGAGTGGGCCCAGAGATACCTCTCCGTCATACGGAGTGACAAATCCCAGTCTCGATTCGTGTCAACCCAACAGACACTTTCGGAGATACCTGTAGTGCACCTTTATAGTCACCCAGTTACGTTGTGACGTTTGGTACACCCAAAGCACTCCTACGGTATCCGGGAGTTACATGATCTCATGGTCTAAGGAAAGGATACTTGACATTGGAAAAGCTCTAGCAAACGAACTACACGATCTTGTGCTATGCTTAGGGTTGGGTCTTGTCCATCACATCATTCTCCTAATGATGTGATCCCATTATCAATGACATCCAATGTCCATAGTCAAGAAACCATGACTATTTGTTGATCAACGAGCTAGTCAACTAGAGGCTCACTAGGGACATGTTGTGGTCTATGTATTCACACGTGTATTACAATTTCCGGATAATACAATTATAGCATGAATAAAAGACAATTATCATGAACAAGGAAATATAATAATAATCCTTTTATTATTGCCTCTAGGGCATATTTCCAACAGTCTCCCACTTGCACTAGAGTCAATAATCTAGTTACATTGTGATGAATCGAACACCTATAGAGTTCTGGTGTTGATCATGTTTTGCTCGCAGAAGAGGTTTAGTCAACGGATCTGCGACATTCAGATCCGTATGTACTTTGCAAATATCTATGTCTCCATCGTGAACATTTTCACGGATGGAGTTGAAACGACGCTTAATGTGCCTGGTCTTCTTGTGAAACCTGGGCTCCTTGGCAAGGGCAATGGCTCCAGTGTTGTCACAGAAGAGAGTGATTGGCCCCGACGCATTGGGTATGACTCCTACGTTGGTGATGAACTCCTTCATCCATATTGCTTCACGCGCTGCCTCCGAGGCTGCCATGTACTCCGCTTCACATGTAGATCCCGCCACGACGCTTTGCTTGCAACTACACCAGCTTACTACTCCATGATTCAACATATACATGTATCCGGTTTGTGACTTAGAGTCATCTAGATCTGTGTCGAAGCTAGCGTCGACGTAACCCTTTACAACGAGCTCTTCGTCACCTCCATAGACGAGAAACATGTCCTTTGTCCTTTTAAGGTACTTCAGGATATTCTTGACCACTGTCCAGTGTTCCTTGCCGGGATTACTTTGGTACCTTCCTACCAAACTTACGGGTTACATCAGGTCTGGTACACAGCATGGCATACATAATAGATCCTATGGCTGAGGCATAGGGGATGACACTCATCTCTTCTTTATCTTCTGCCGTGGTCGGGCATTGAGCCGAGCTCAATCACACACCTTGCAACACAGGCAAGAACCCTTTCTTGGACTGATCCATATTGAACTTCTTCAATATTTTATCAAGGTATGTGCTATGTGAAATACCTATGAGGCGTCTCGATCTATCCCTATAGGTCTTGATGCCTAATATGTAAGCAGCTTCTCGAAGGTCCTTCATTGAAAAACACTTGTTCAAGTAGGTCGTAATGTTGTCCAAAAGTTCTATATCATTTCCCATCAAAAGTATGTCATCTACATATAATATGAGAAATGCTACAGAGCTCCCACTCACTTTCTTGTAAACGCAGGCTTCTTCATAAGTCTGCATAAACCCAAACGCTTTGATCATCTCATCAAAGCGAATGTTCCGACTCCGAGATGCTTGCACCAGACCATAAATGGATCGCTGGAGCTTGCATACCTTGTTAGCATTCTTAGGATCGACAAAACCCTCTGGCTGCATCATGTACAGTTCTTCCTTAAGATAGCCGTTAAGGAATGTCGTTTTGACGTCCATCTGTCATATCTCATAATCATAGTATGCGGCAATTGCTAACATGATTCGGACGGACTTCAGCTTCGCTACAGGAGAGAAAGTCTCATCGTAGTCAACCCCTTGAACTTGCCGATAACCCTTAGCGACAAGTCGAGCTTTATAGATGGTAATATTACCATCCGCGTCCCTCTTCTTCTTAAAGATCCATTTGTTTTCTATCGCTCACCGATCATCGGGCAAGTCTGTCAAAGTCCATACTTTGTTTTCATACATGGATTCTATCTCGGATTGCATGGCTTCAAGCCATTTGTTGGAATCTGGGCCCACCATCACTTCTTCATAGTTCGAAGGTTCACCGTTGTCTAACTACATGATTTCTAGGACAGGGTTGCCATACCACTCTGGTGTGGAACATGTCCTTGTGAACCTATGAAGTTCAGTTGCAACTTGATCCGAAGTACCTTGATCATCATCATGAATTTCCTCTCCAGTCGGTGTAGGCACCACAGGAACATTTTCCTGAGCTGCACTACTTTCCGGTTCAAGAGGTAGTACTTCATCGAGTTCTACTTTCCTCCCACTTACTCCTTTCGAGAGAAACTCTTTTTCCAGAAAGGATCCGTTCTTGGCAACAAAGATCTTGCCTTCGGATCTAAGGTAGAAGGTATACCCAATGGTTTCCTTAGGGTATCCTATGAAGACACATTTTTCCGACTTGGGTTCGAGCTTTTCAGGTTGAAGTTTCTTGACATAAGCATCACATCCCCAAACTTTTAGAAACGACAACTTAGGTTTCTTCCCAAACCATAATTCATACGGTGTCGTCTCAACAGATTTAGACGGAGCCCTATTTAAAGTGAATGTAGCTGTCTCTAGAGCGTATCCCCAAAATGATAGCGGTAAATCGGAAAGAGACATCATAGATCGCACCATATCCAATAGAGTGCGATTACGACGTTCGGACACACCTTTACGCTGAGGTGTTCCAGGCGGCGTGAGTTGTGAAACGATTCCACATTTCCTTAAGTGCATACCAAATTCGTGACTTAAATATTCTCCTCCATGATCTGATCGTAAGAACTTTATCTTTCGGTCACGTTGATTCTCTACTTCATTCTGAAATTCCTTGAAGTTTTCAAAGGTCTCAGACTTGTGTTTCATCAAGTAGACATACCCATATCTACTTAAGTCATCAGTGAGAGTGAGAACATAACGATATCCTCCACGAGCCTCAACGGTCATTGGACAGCACACATCAGTATGTATGATTTCCAATAAGTTGGTTTCTCACTCCATTGTTCCGGAGAACGGAGTCTTGGTCATTTTGCCCATGAGGCATGGTTCGAATGTCTCAAATGATTCATAATCGAGATATTCTAAAAGTCCATCAGCATGGAGCTTCTTCATGCGCTTGACACCAATATGACCAAGGCGGCAGTGCCACAAGTATGTGGGACTATCGTTATCAACTTTACATCTTTTGGTATTTACACTATGAATATGTGTAACATTATGTTCGAGATTCATTAAGAATAAACCATTGACCATCGGGGCATGACCATAAAAAATATCTCTCATATAAATAGAACAACCATTATTCTCGGATTTAAATGAGTAGCCATCTCGTATTAAACGAGATCCAGATACAATGTTCATGCTCAAACTTGGCACTAAATAACAATTATTGAGGTTTAAAACTAATCCCATGGGTAAATGTAGAGGCAGTGTGCCGACGGCGATCACATCGACCTTGGAACCATTCCCGATGCGCATCGTCACCTCGTCCTTCGCCAGTCTCCGCTTATTCCACAGCTCCTGCTGTGAGTTAAAAATATGAGCAACGGCACCGGTATCAAATACCCAGGAGTTACTACGAGTATAGGTAAGGTACACATCAATTACATGTATATCACATATACCTTTAGTGTTGCCGGCCTTCTTGTCCGCTAAGTATTTGGGGCAGTTCCGCTTCCAGTGACCCTTCCCTTTGCAATAAAAGCACTCAGTCTCAGGCTTGGGTCCATTCTTTGACTTCTTCCCGGCACTTGGCTTACCGGGCGCGGCAACATCCTTGCCGTCCTTCTTCAAGTTATTCTTACCCTTGCCTTTCTTGAACTTGGTGGTTTTATTGACCATCAACACTTGATGTTCTTTCTTGATTTCTACCTCTGCCGACTTCAGCATTGAAAATACTTCACGAATAGTTTTCACCATCCCCTGCATATTGTAGTTCGTCACAAAGCTCTTGTAACTTGGTGGGAGCGACTGAAGGATTCTGTCAATGACCGCCTCGTCCGGGAGGTTCATGTCCAGCTGGGACAGGCGGTTGTGCAACCCAGACATTTTGAGTATGTGCTCACTGACAGAACTATTTTCCTCCATCTTACAACTATAGAACTTGTCGGAGACTTCATATCTCTCGACCCGGGCGTGAGCTTGGAAAACCATTTTCATCTCCTCGAACATCTCATATGCTCCGTGTTGCTCAAAACGCTTTTGGAGCCCCGGTTCTAAGCTGTAAAGCATGCCGCACTGAACGAGGGAGTAATCATCAGCACGTGACTGCCAAGCGTTCATAACATCTTGGTTCTCTGGGATGGGTGCTTCACCTAGCGGTCCTTCTAGGACATATGCTTCCTTGGCAGCTATGAGGATGATCCTCAGGTTCTGGACCCAGTCCGTATAGTTGCTGCCATCATCTTTCAGCTTGGTTTTCTCTAGGAACGCGTTGAAGTTCATGTTGACATGAACGTTGGCCATTTGATCTACAAGACATTTTTGCAAAGATTTTTAGACTAAGTTCATGATAATTAAGTTCATCTAATCAAATTTTTTAATGAACTCCCACTCACATGACATCCCTCTAGTCATCTAAGTGTTAGATGATCCGAATCGACTAGGCCGTGTCTGATCATCACGTGAGACGGACTAGTCATCATCGGTGAACATCTCCATGTTGATCATATCTTCCATACGTCTCATGTTCGACCTTTCGGTCTCTGTGTTCCGAGGCCATGTCTGTACATGCTAGGCTCGTCAAGTTAACCTAAGTGTTTTTGCATGTGTAAAACTGTCTTACACCCGTTGTATGTGAACGTAGGAATCTATCACACTCGATCATCACGTGGTGCTTTGAAACGACGAACTTTAGCAACGGCGCACAGTTAGGGGGAACACTTTCTTGAAATTATTATGAGGGATCATCTTATTTACTACCGTCGTTCCAAGTAAACAAGATGCATAAACATAATAAACATCACATGTAATTAAATAGTAGTGACATGATATGGCCAATATCATATAGCTCCTTTGATCTCCATCTTCGGGGCTCCATGATCATCTTCATCACCAGCATGACACCATGATCTCCATCATCGTGTCTCCATGAAGTTGCTCGCCAACTATTACTTCTACTACTATGGCTAACGGTTTAGCAATAAAGTAAAGTACTTACATGGTGTTTGATCATTGACACGCAGGTCATACAATAATTAAGACAACTCCTATGGCTCCTGCCGGTTGTCATACTCATCGACATGCAAATCGTGATTCCTATTACAAGAACATGATCTCATACATCACAATATGTCATTCATCATTCATCACAACTTTTGGCCATATCACATCACAAAGCAATTGCTGCAAAAACAAGTTAGACGTCCTCTAATTGTTGTTGCATCTTTTACGTGGCTACAATAGGGTTCTAGCAAGAACGTTTTCTTACCTACGAATAACCATAACGTGATTTGTCAACTTCTATTTACCCTTCATAAGGACCCTTTTCATCGAATCCGCTCCAACTAAAGTGGGAGAGACAGACACCCGCTAGCCACCTTATGCAACTAGTGCATGTCAGTCAATGGAACCTGTCTCACGTAAGCGTACGTGTAAGGTCGGTCCGGGCTGCTTCATCCCACAATATCGCTGAAGCAAAATAAGACTAGTAGTGGCAAGAAAGTTGACAACATCTACGCCCACAACAGATTTGTGTTCTACTCGTGCAATAGAGAACTACGCATAGACCTAGCTCATGATGCCACTGTTGGGGAACGTTACATAAAATAAAAGAATTCCTACGTTCACCAAGATCAAGCTATGAGTTCATCTAGCAATGAGAGAGAGGAGTGTATCTACATACCCTTGTAGATCGCGAGCGGAAGCGTTCAAGAGAACGGGGTTGAGGGAGTCGTACTCGTCGTGATCCAAATCACCGGAGATCCTAGCGCCGAACGGACGGCACCTCCGCGTTCAACACACATACGGTCAGCGTGACATCTCCTCCTTCTTGATCCAGCAAGGGGGAAGGAGAGGTTGATGAAGATCCAGCCGCACGACGGCGTGGTGGTGGATGCAGCAGGGATCCCGGCAGGGCTTCGCCAAGCGTCTGGGGGAGGGAGAGGTGTAGCAAAGGGGGAAGGGAGGCGCCAAGTGCAAGGGTGCGGCTGCCCTCCCTCCCCCACTCTTTATATAGGGACCCCAGGGGGGGCACTGGCCCTAGGAGATGGGATCTCCTAGGGGGGCGGCTAAGGGGGGAAACTTGCCCCCCAAGGCAAGTGGAGGCGCCCCCTCCCCTAGGGTTCCCAACCCTAGGCGCAGAGGGGTGGCAGGGGGGCGCACCAGCCCATCAGGGGATGGTTCCCCTCCCACTTCAGCCCTCCGGGATGGGTGGCCCCACCCGGTGGACCCCCGGGACCCTTCCGGTGGTCCCGGTACAATACCAGTGAACCCCGAAACTTTCCCGATGGCCGAAACTCGACTTCCCATATATAATTCTTTACCTCCGGACCATTCTGGAACTCCTTGTGACGTCCGGGATCTCATTCGGGACTCCGAACAACTTTCGGTTTGCTGCATACTCATATCTCTACAACCCTAGCGTCACCGAACCTTAAGTGTCTAGACCCTACAGGTTCGGGAAACGCACAGACATGACCGAGACTGCTCTCCGGTCAATAACCAACAGCGGGATCTGGATACCCATGTTGGCTCCCACATGCTCCTCGATGATCTCATCGGATGAACCATGATGTCGAGGATTCAAGCAACCCCGTATACAATTCCCTTTGTCAAACGGTACGTTACTTGCCCGATATTCGATTGTTGGTATCCCAATACCTCATTCAATCTCGTTACCGGCAAGTCACTTTACTCGTACCATAATGCATGATCCCGTGACCAGACACTTGGTCACTTTGAGCTCATTATGATGATGCATTACCGAGTGGGCCCAGAGATACCACTCCGTCATACGGAGTGACAAATCCTAGTCTCGATCCGTGTCAACCCAACAGACACTTTCGAAGATACTTGTAGTGCACCTTTATAGTCACCCAGTCACGTTGTGACGTTTGGTACACCCAAAGCACTCCTACAGTATCCGGGAGTTACACGATCTCATGGTCTAAGGAAAGGATACTTGACATTGGAAAAGCTCTAGCAAACGAACTACACGATCTTGTGCTATGCTTAGGATTGGGTCTTGTCCATCACATCATTCTCCTAATGATGTGATCCTGTTATCAATGACATCCAATGTCCATAGTCAGGAAACCATGACTATCTGTTGATCAAAGAGCTAGTCAACTAGAGGCTCAGTAGGGGCATGTTGTGGTCTATGTATTCACACGTGTATTATGATTTCCGGATAATACAATTATAGCATGAATAAAAGACAATTATCATGAACAGGGAAATATAATAATAATCCTTTTATTATTGCCTCTAGGGCATATTTCCAACAACCAACCCAACATCGATCCGGTCCAGTGGACGGATGCATGCTCTATGTGGCACGAAGTTTGTAGGCCGAGCCAGTCAACGGACCGGATCGATGCTACCGGAGGGAATCCATTGTAGACCAACGCTCCACCAATGTCCGGTGTGTGTACATGCATTCTCTATGTGGTCATGGGATGGCATTATTAAGAAAGTTTGGGATCATTAGTACATGTACACGCAAGTACGATATCTGACACGCGCATTTTCGGTCCCTGTACATGTACATGTAAACCAACCCAACATCGATCTGGTTCAGTGGATGGATGCATGCTCTCTGTGGCACGAAGTATGTCGGCCGAGCCAGTCGACGGGCCAGGTCGATGCTACCGGAGGGATTCCATTGTAGGCCAACAGTCGACCTATGTCCGGTGTGTGTGATAGGTCCACTGTAAGACAAACATAGTTCAGTCAACCCTAAAACCCTAAACACTGATAACCCTAACCCCCCCCCCACCCACACACACACACTAAATCGTAAAAACATTCAAAATTTTGGCCCACATGGAAAACATTATGCATGCATTCTCTATGGGGTCATGGGATGCCATGAAGAAAGTTTGGGATTATACACGCAAGTACGATCTCTGACACGCGCATTTCCATCCTAGCATGTCAACACCCCGAAAGCACTAGCTGGGTTCCTCACCTGTATGAAACCAACCCAACATCGATCCGGTCCGGTGGATGGATGCATGCTCTATGTGGCACGAAGTTTGTCGGCCGAGCTAGTCAACGGACCGGATCGATGCTACCGGAGGGAATCCATTGTAGACCAACGCTCCACCAATGTCCGGTGCGTGTACATGCATTCTCTATGTGGTCATGGGATGCCATTATTAAGAAAGTTTGGGATCATTAGTACATGTACACGCAAGTACGATATCTGACATGCGCATTTTTAGTCCCTGTACATGTACATGTAAACCAACCCAACATCGATCTGGTTCAGTGGATGGATGCATGCTCTCTATGGCACGAAGTAGGTCGGCCGAGCCAGTCGACGGACCAGATCGATGCTACCGGAGGGATTCCATTGTAGGCCAACGGTCGACCTATGTACGGTGTGTGTGATAGGTCCACTGTAAGACAAACATAGTTCCGTCGACCCTAAGACCCTAAACACTGATAACCCTAACCTCCCGCCCACTAAACCGTAAAAACATTCAAAATTTTGCCCCACATGGAAAACATTATGCATGCATTCTTTATGGGGTCATTGTTGGGGAACGTAGCAGAAATTCAAAATTTTCCTACGTGTCACCAAGATCTATCTATGGAGAGACCAGCAACGAGTAGAAAGAGAGTGCATCTACATACCCTTGTAGATCGCTAAGCGGAAGCGTTCAAGTGAACGGGGTTGATGGAGTCGTACTCGTCGTGATTCAAATCACCGATGATCCTAGTGCCGAACGGACGGCACCTCCGCGTTCAACACACGTACAGCCCGGTGACGTCTCCCACGCCTTGATCCAGCAAGGAGAGAGGGAGAGGTTGAGGAAGACTCCATCCAACAGTAGCACAACGGCGTGGTGGTGGTGGAGGAGCGTGGCAATCCAGCAGGGCTTCGCCAAGCACCATGGGAGAGGAGGAGTAGGAAGAGAGGTAGGGCTGTGCCAGAACTTCGTGTATAGCTCCCATGCGTCTCCCCACTATATATAGGGGTGGAGGGGCTGGTTTCTTGCCCTCCAAGTCCATTGGGGCGTTGGCCAAGGTGGGAGGAAAGAAATCTCATTATTTCCTTCCCCACCGATTGTTATCCCCCCTTTTTAGGGATCTTGATCTTATCCCTTCGGGATATGATCTTATTCCTTCTAAGGGGGGATCTTGGTGCGCCTTGACCAGGGGTGTGGGGCCTTGCCCCCACTACCCACGTCCATGTGGGTCCCCCCATGCAGGTGGGCCCCACTCCGGAACCTTCTAGAACCTTCCCGGTACAATACCGAAAAATCCCGAACATTTTCCGGTGGCCAAAATAGGACTTCCCATATATAAATCTTTACCTCTGGACCATTCCGGAACTCGAAGTCCGGGATCTCATCCGGGACTCCGAACAACATTCGGTAACCACATACAAACTTCCTTTATAACCCTAGCGTCATCGAACCTTAAGTGTGTAGACCCTACGGGTTCGGGAGACATGTAGACATGACCGAGACGTTCTCCGGTCAATAACCAACAGCGGGATCTGGATACCCATGATGGCTCCCACATGTACCACGATGATCTCATCGGATGAACGACGATGTCAAGGACTTAATCAATCCCGTATTCAATTCCCTTTGTCTATCGGTATGTTACTTGCCCGAGATTCGATCGTCGGTATCCAATACCTTGTTCAATCTCGTTATCGGCAAGTCACTTTACTTGTTCCGTAACACATCATCCCGTGATCAACTCCTTGGTCACATTGCGCATATGATGATGTCCTACCGAGTGGGCCCAGAGATACCTCTCCGTTTACACGGAGTGACAAATCCCAGTCTCGATCCGCATAAAACAATAGATACTTTCGGAGATACCTGTAGTGCACCTTTATAGTCACCCAGTTACGTTGTGACGTTTGATACACCCAAAGCACTCCTACGGTATCCAGGAGTTACACGCTCTCATGGTCGAAGGAAGAGATACTTGACATTGGCAAAGCTCTAGCAAATGAACTACACGATCTTTTGTGCTAGTCTTAGGATTGGGTCTTGTCCATCACATCATTCTCCTAATGATGTGATCCCGTTATCAACGACATCCAATGTCCATAGCCAGGAAACCATGACTATATGTTGATCACAACGAGCTAGTCAACTAGAGGCTCACTAGGGACATATTGTGGTCTATGTATTCACACGTGTATTACGATTTCCGGATAATACAGTTATAGCATGAATAAAAGACAATTATCATGAACAAGGAAATATAATAATAATACTTTTATTATTGCCTCTAGGGCATATTTCCAACAGTCTCCCACTTGCACTAGAGTCAATAATCTAGTTCACATCGCCATGTGATTAACACTCACAGGTCACATCGCCATGTGACTAATACCCAAGAGTTTACTAGAGTCAGTAGCCTAGTTCACATCACTATGTGATTAACACTCAATGAGTTTTATGTTTGATCATGTTGCTTGTGAGAGAGGTTTTAGTCAACAGGTCTGAACCTTTCAGATCCGTGTGTGCTTTACAAATCTCTATGTCATCTCCTAGATGCAGCTACCACGCTCTATTTGGAGCTATTCCAAACAACTGTTCTACTTGGAGCTATTCTAAATTATTGCTCCATTATATGTATCCGGTCTCTCTACTCAGAGCTATCCGGATAGGTGTCAAGCTTGCATCGTCGTAACCTTTACGACGAACTCTTTTACCACCTCCATAATCGAGAAAATTCCTTAGTCCATTAGTTACTAAGGATAACTTTGACTGCTGTCCTGTGAGCCATTCTTGGATCACTCTTGTACCCCTTGACTGACTCATGTCAAGGCACACTTCAGGTGCGGTACACAGCATAGCATACTGAAGAGCCTACGTCTTAAGCATAGGGGACGACCTTCGTCCTTTCTCTCTATTCTGCCGTGGTCGAGCTTTAAGTCTTAACTTCGTACCTTACAACTCAGGCAAGAACTCCTTCTTTGACTGGTCCATCTTGAACACCTTCAAGATCATGTCAAGGTATGTGCTCATTTGAAAGTATTATTAAGCATTTTGATCTATCCTTATAGATCTTGATGCTCAATGCTCAAGCAGCTTAATCCAGGCTTTCCATTGAAAAACACTTTCAAAATAACCCTATATGCTTTCCAGAAATTCTACGTCATTTCTGATCAACAATATGTCAACAACATATACTCATCAGAAATTCTATAGTGCTCCCACTCACTTCTTTGGAAATACAAGTTTCTCGTAAACTTTGTACAAACCCAAAATCTTTGATCATCATCAAAGCACACATTCCAACTCCGAGATGCTCACTCCAGTCCTTAGAAGGATTGCTGGAGCTTTGCATACTTATTAGCATCTTTTGGGATTGACAAAACCTTCCGGTTGTATCACATACAACCTTTCCTCAAGTATAACGTCGAGGAAACAATGTTTTGACATCCTATCTGCAAGATTTCATCAATCATGCAGTAACTGCTAATCCAATTCCAACAGACTCTTAGCATCGCTACGAGTGAGAAAACTTCACCGTAATCAACTCCTTGAACTTGTCGGAAAATATCTTAACGACAAGTCGAGCTTTCTTAATGGTAATTCTTACCATCATTGTCTGTCTTCCTTTTAAAATCCATCCGTACCCAATGGCCTTACGACCATCAAGTATTTCTTCCAAAGTCTACACTTTGTTTTCATACATGGATCCTCTCTCGGATTTTATGGCCTCAAGCCATTTATCGGAATCCGGGCCCACCATCGCTTCTCCATAGCTCGTAGGTTCATTGTTGTCTAGCAACATGACCTTCAAGACAGGATTACGTACCACTCTGAAGTAGTACGCATCATTGTCATCCTACGAGGTTTGGGAGTGACTTGATCCGAAGTTTCATGATCAATATCATAAGCTTCCACTTCAATTGGTGTAGGTGCCACAGGAACAACTCCCTGTGCCCTGTCACACACTAGTTGAAGAGACGGTTCAATAACCTCATCAAGTCTCCACCATCCTCCCACTCAATTCTTTTGAGAGAAACTTTTCCTCGAGAAAGGACCCGATTCTAGAAACAATCCATATTGCTTTCGGATCTGAATTAGGAGGTATACCCAACTATTTTGGCTTTCCTATGAAGATGCATTTTATCCGCTTTGGGTTCGAGCTTATCAACCTGAAACTTTTTCATATAAGCGTTGCAGCCCCAAACTTTTAAGAAACGACAACTTAGGTTTCTCTAAACCATAATTCATACGGTGTCATCTCATCGGAATTACGTGGTGCCCTATTTAAAGTGAATGTGGTTGTCTCTAATGCCTAACCCATGAACGATAGTGGTAATTCGATAAGAGACATCATGGTACGCACCATATCCAATAGGGTGCAACTATGATGTTCGGACACGCCATCACATTATGGTGTTCCAGGCGGTATTAATTGCGAAACAATTTCCACAATGTCTTAATTGTGTGCCAAAACTCGTAACTCAGATATTCATCTCTATGATCATATCATAGACATTTTATCCTCTTATCACAATGATCTGCTACTTCACTCTGAAATTACTTGAACCATTCAATAATTCAGACTTGTGTTTCATCAACTAAATATACTCAACATTTACTCGAATCATCTGTGAAGTAAGAACATAATGATATTCACTGCATGCCTCAGCACTCATTCGACTGCGCACATCAAAATGTGTTACTTCCAACAAGTTGCTATCTTGTTCCATCTTACTGAAAATGAGGCTTTTCAGTCATCTTGCCCATGTGGTATGATTTGCATATCTCAAGTGATTCAAAATCAAGTGAGTCCGAACGATCCATTTGCATGGAGTTTCTTCATGCATATACACCAATAGACATGGTTCGCATGTCTCAAACTTTTCAAAAAACGAGTGAGTCCAAAGATCCATCAACATGGAGCTTCTTCATGCGTTTTATACCATTATGACTTACATGGCAGTGCCACAAGTAAGTGGTACTATCATTACTATCTTATATCTTTTGGCATGAAAATGTGTATCACTACGACCGAGATTCAATAAACCATTCCTTTAGGTGCAAGACCATTGAAGGTATTATTCAAAAATAGAGTAACCATTATTCTCCTTAAATGAATAACCGTATTGCGATAGACATAATCCAATCATGTCTATGCTCAACGCAAACACCAATCTCGGTGGTGGAGGGAGCGTGCGATGCTTGATCATATCAACCTTGGAAACACTTCCAACATATATCGTCAGCTCACCTTTAGCTAGTCTCCCTTTATTCCGTAGCTTTTATTTCGAGTTACTAACACTTAGCAACCGAACCGGTATCCAATACCCTGGTGCTACTAGGAGTACTAGTAAAGTACACATTAACATAATGTATATCCAATATACTTCTATCGACCTTGCCAGCCTTCTCATCTACCAAGTATCTAGGGTAATGCTGCTCCAGTGGTTGTTCCCCTTATTACAGAAGCACTTAGTCTCGGGTTTGGGTTCAACCTTGGGTTTCTTCACTAGAGCAGCAGCTGAATTGCCGTTTCATGAAGTATCCCTTTGTTCCCTTGCCCTTCTTGAAACTAGTGGTTTCACCAACCATCAACAATTGATGCTCCTTCTTGATTTCTACTTTCGCGGTGTCAAACATCATGAATATTTCAAGGATCATCATATCTATCCCTGATATGTTATAGTTAATCACGAAGCTCTAGCAGCTTGGTGGCAATGACTTTGGGGAAACATCACTATCTCATCTGGAGGATCAACTCCCACTCGATTCAAGTGATTGTTGTGCTCAGACAATCTGAGCACAAGCTCAACGATTGAGCTTTTCTCCCTTAGTTTGCAGGCTAAGAAAATCGTCGGAGGTCTTATACCTCTTGACGTGGGCACAAGCCTGAAATCCCAATTTCAGCCCTCGAAACATCTCATATGTTCCGCGACGTTTCTAAAATGTCTTTGGTGCCTCTACTTAAACCATTTAACTGAACTATCACGTAGTTATCAAAACGTGTATGTTCGATGTTCGAAACATCCACATACGACGTTTGGGGTTCAGCACACTGAGCAGTGCATTAAGGACATAAGCGTTCTACTGTCCGCATAATCGCTACTGTCAACTTTCAACTATATTTTCTCTAGGAACATATCTAAACAGTGGAACTAAAGCGCGAGCTTACGACATAAGTTGCAAAAAGGTCTTTTGACTATGTTCAAGACAATTAAGTTCATCTTATGAACTCCCACTCAGATAGACATCCCTCTAGTCATCTAAGTGATTACATGATCCGAGTCAACTAGGCCGTGTCCGATCATCACGTGAGATGGACTAGTCATCATCGGTGAACATCTTCATGTTGATCGTATCTACTATACGACTCATGCTCAACCTTTCGGTCTCCGTGTTCCGAGGCCATGTCTGCACATGGTAGGCTCGTCAAGTTAACCCTAAGTGTTTTCGCTGTGTAAAACTATCTTACACCCGTTGTATGTGAACGTAAGAATCCATCCCACCCGATCATCACGTGGTGCTTAGAAGCGACGAACTGTAGCAACGGTGCACAGTTAGGGGAGAACACTTCTTGAAATTTTGTAAGGGATCATCTTATTTACTACCGTCGTCCTAAGTAAACAAGATGCATAAACATGATAAACATCACATGCAATCAAATAGTGACATGATATGGCCAATATCATTTTTGCTCCTTTTGATCTTCATCTTCGGGGCTCCATGATCATCATCGTCACCGGCATGACACCATGATCTCCATCATCATGATCTCCATCATCGTGTCTTCATGAAGTTGTCACGCCAACGACTACTTCTACTTCTATGGCTAACGCGTTTAGCAATAAAGTAAAGTAATTTACATGGCGTTGTTAAATGACACGCAGGTCATACAATAAATAAAGACAACTCCTATGGCTCCTGCCGGTTGTCATACTCATCGACATGCAAGTCGTGAATCCTATTACAAGAACATGATCAATCTCATACATCACATATCATTCATCACATTCTTCTTGGCCATATCACATCACAAATCATACCCTGCAAAAACAAGTTAGACATTCTCTAATTGTTGTTTGCATGTTTTACGTGGCTGCTATGGGTTTCTAGCAAGAACGTTTCTTACCTACGCAAAACCACAACGTGATATGCCAATTGCTATCTACCCTTCATAAGGAACCTTTTCATCGAATCCGTTCCGACTAAAGTGGGAGAGACTGGCACCCGCTAGCCACCTTATGCACCAAGTGCATGTCAATCGGTGGAACCTGTCTCACGTAAGAGTACGTGTAAGGTCGGTCCGGGCCGCTTCATCCCACAATACCGTCGAAACAAGATTGGACTAGTAACGGTAAGCATATTGAACAACATCAACGCCCACAACTACTTTGTGTTCTACTCGTGCAAAGAATCTACGCAATAGACCTAGCTCTGATACCACTATTGGGGAACGTAGCAGAAATTCAAAATTTTCCTACGTGTCACCAAGATCTATCTATGGAGAGACCAGCAACGAGTAGAAAGAGAGTGCATCTACATACCCTTGTAGATCGCTAAGCGGAAGCGTTCAAGTGAACGGGGTTGATGGAGTCGTACTCGTCGTGATTCAAATCACCGATGATCCTAGTGCCGAACGGACGGCACCTCCGCGTTCAACACACGTACAGCCCGGTGACGTCTCCCACGCCTTGATCCAGCAAGGAGAGAGGGAGAGGTTGAGGAAGACTCCATCCAACAGTAGCACAACGGCGTGGTGGTGGTGGAGGAGCGTGGCAATCCAGCAGGGCTTCGCCAAGCACCATGGGAGAGGAGGAGTAGGAAGAGAGGTAGGGCTGTGCCAGAACTTCGTGTATAGCTCCCATGCGTCTCCCCACTATATATAGGGGTGGAGGGGCTGGTTTCTTGCCCTCCAAGTCCATTGGGGCGTTGGCCAAGGTGGGAGGAAAGAAATCTCATTATTTCCTTCCCCACCGATTGTTATCCCCCCTTTTTAGGGATCTTGATCTTATCCCTTCGGGATATGATCTTATTCCTTCTAAGGGGGGATCTTGGTGCGCCTTGACCAGGGGTGTGGGGCCTTGCCCCCACTACCCACGTCCATGTGGGTCCCCCCATGCAGGTGGGCCCCACTCCGGAACCTTCTAGAACCTTCCCGGTACAATACCGAAAAATCCCGAACATTTTCCGGTGGCCAAAATAGGACTTCCCATATATAAATATTTACCTCCGGACCATTCCGGAACTCCTCGTGACGTCCGGGATCTCATCCGGGACTCTGAACAACATTCAGTAACCACATACAAACTTCCTTTATAACCCTAGCGTCATCGAACCTTAAGTGTGTAGACCCTACGGGTTCGGGAGACATGTAGACATGACCGAGACGTTCTCCGGTCAATAACCAATGGCGGGATCTGGATACCCATGATGGCTCCCACATGTTCCACGATGATCTCATCGGATGAACCACGATGTCAAGGACTTAATCAATCCCGTATTCAATTCCCTTTGTCTATCGGTATGTTACTTGCCCGAGATTCGATCGTCGGTATCCAATACCTTGTTCAATCTCGTTACCGGCAAGTCACTTTACTCGTTCCGTAACACATCATCCCGTGATCAACTCCTTGGTCACATTGCGCATATGATGATGTCCTACCGAGTGGGCCCAGAGATACCATTCCGTTTACACGGAGTGACAAATCCCAGTCTCGATCCGCATAAAACAATAGATACTTTCGGAGATACCTGTAGTGCACCTTTATAGTCACTCAGTTACGTTGTGACGTTTGATACACCCAAAGCACTCCTACGGTATCCAGGAGTTACACGCTCTCATGGTCGAAGGAAGAGATACTTGACATTGGCAAAGCTATAGCAAATGAACTACACGATCTTTTGTGCTAGTCTTAGGATTGGGTCTTGTCCATCACATCATTCTCCTAATGATGTGATCCCGTTATCAACGACATCCAATGTCCGTAGCCAGGAAACCATGACTATCTGTTGATCACAACGAGCTAGTCAACTAGAGGCTCACTAGGGACATATTGTGGTCTATGTATTCACACGTGTATTACGATTTCCGAATAATACAGTTATAGCATGAATAAAAGACAATTATCATGAACAAGGAAATATAATAATAATACTTTTATTATTGCCTCTAGGGCATATTTCCAACAGTCATGGGATGCCATGAAGAAAGTTTGGGATTATACACGCAAGTACGATCTCTGGCACGCACATTTTCGGCCTAGCATGTCAACACCCTGAAAGCACTAGCTGGGTTCCTCACTTGTATGAAACCAACCCAACATCGATCCGGTCCAGTGGATGGATGCATGCTCTATGTGGCACGAAGTTTGTCGGCCGAGCCAGTCAACGGACCGGATCGATGCTACCGGAGGGAATCCATTGTAGACCAACGCTCCACCAATGTCCGGTGTGTGTACATGCATTCTCTATGTGGTCATGGGATGCCATTAAGAAAGTTTGGGATCATTAGTACATGTACACGCAAGTACGATCTCTGACACGCGCATTTCCGGGCTTGCATGTCAACACTCAACCCTAAACCCTGATAACCCTAACCCCCCCCCCCCATTAAACCCTAAACCCTAAACCCCTAAACCCCTAACGAGTTGACAAGATTTTCTTATTTTTTTATATCATTTATCCAAATCTCACATAACTCACGCGGCCCACCCCTCCCTAAATCCCGCGATTACAGCTCCACATTCTAACCACCCGGGCCATCCTCACCTCCCACGACCGCTGCAAGATCAGATTGGAGACGCCGGTCGCCCACGGAATACAGGAGTCGGTGGCCACCACTCGCAGCCCACCGCCAACGTGATCTGAGGGGTCGGACGTTAGTGTTCTTCTCGTCGCCTCCCCCTGCCGTGAACGCGTCGTTTTTCCTTTGCACCGTCGACCGCGCTATACCGGCACTTATAGTTTGCGACGCACTAACCGATGCCATCTACTCGGCGGCACCGTCTCTGAGATAAGGTATTACCTGATCGTAACTCTTTATAATCGTTGTCGGCCGCTCCTTTAGTAGTTGAACCCTCATAGGTTTTGCACCCAAATAGGTTCTATGCTTAAACCCATAAGTGGATCATATGTTAAATGACCCAGTTAATTTTATTAAAATTAATTCGCTGCTAATTTTGTTATACATTTTCCAATTTTGTTCAGATTAATTGAGCTGGATTTCATCATTGCATACGAGCCAGCAATGTCAGTTTCAGATACAAACCTTCATAATGGAGAAAAGCCCATCTCTGAAATTACTGATGCGGTAAGTAATTGACTGTTTGTGTACAATCATTTCGTACACATAATTCATGCGTACTCAGTATAATTTAATGGCATGTAACAGGAACTCGCCGAAAAGCATGGTCATATGAAGTTAGTATGCTCACAGACAAGGTTCGGAAAAACCATGAAACTATTGTCACCAGACCACAAAAAGTACATCATATCAGAAACCAGTCTTGGCGGTCTAACCCAGATGCATGAAGTGACTCTACGGCGCATAATGTTGGTTAGACTAGCCAAGAGCATAGATATGGACACGCAATCCATTACCATTGGTAAAACGCCAATTCCAATAACAAAAGAGGACGTGCAGTGTATATTTGGCATTCCGATAGAAGGGGAGGATATAGAGCCACATCTCAAAATGCAAACCGACACAGAATTGTTTACCGCCTATGCAAACAATTGGCAAATTTTGATTTCTGACCTTGAAACGGCGATCCGAGCTTCCAAAGCCCCAGACGGCGATTTCCTGAGACGGTTCATTCTGTATGCAATTGGTACTGTTCTAGCACCAACAACACAACATTATGTGGACTCAAAATTTCTCAACCTTGTTACAGATCTTGAAAACCTTCGGAAATTTAACTGGGGATGTTTCACACTTAATCACTTCTTCAAGTCCGTTCACAAGTTTAGAAATCGAGATCACGTAAGTCTACAAGGAAATCTAATTCTGCTCCATGTTAGTGCTAGATCACTACTTAATATCCTTTAATTATTGTTCTGTTGCATATCTGTATGGTGATGAACTAATTTATTGTGTAGTATTGGTACTGGGAGCACGTGCGTAGTGGCCGATTGATGTATGCTTCTAGACCTCCTCCATTGATCGCACGATGGGACGAAATGATGGCTACTTTAAGAAGCGATGCTTACGAGAAAGGAGGTCTTCATAACGGGCTAGTACCTATCTACAATTGAACTTTCTATATCCGATTTTTTTATTTGGTACTAATGGTTCATTATATTTTATAAAAAAAGGATGTCCTGGGAATTTGTGCTCCTCAACGACCGTCCGAGAATTCAAATAATTTTTCAAGAAAAATTGATGAACATGTGCATCAACATGATTCGTATCGAGCACCATCACAAGGACAACAATTTAGTAGCCAGCAAGTATGTACTCCAAAGACTATTTGTTTTTTGCAATATCACAAATAGGTGTCATGGAACCTCATTCATTTAGCTATTGTTATCAACGGGGTTGTATTTTGTTTACACAGATTGACATGGTAATTGAAGCCATGAATGCACGCATTGCTGATCATGAAAAGAAGGTAGGTAGGAAGTTAATGGAAATTGAGAACAGATTTGATGTCAAATACCAGACGCTAGGTGAAGAGTTGATCGACATGTAGACTAAAACTGGCACTAATCCTAGGTTGTCGAAGGCCGAGGACGAAATTATAGACTTAAGGAGGGAACTCCATGTATGTCATACTGTGCATTTTGTATTTTGTATGAATATGTTCCTTCATGTAAATTATTGTTTGCATTGTTACAGGAAATAAAATACGAATTTACAAGCAACCGACAAACAGTGTCACAGAAAGGACGCGTGCAGGTGATCAATATGGCCGAACACGTTAATATCTAAAAGTAACAAACTAATGATGAACTACCTTTGTTCATTGTAAGATCAAGTCAATGTGTGCAATTCATCCCTGACAAGAACTCCTAGGGCTAGCCAATTCACGGCAGGGACTTCGAGTACACCAAGTGCAAGACATGTGACGGAAAACAACGAGGAACCACAATTAACTCCGATGAAGCCTGTCTTTGGTAATGATTACAAGTTCACGGATGAGGACATAGAGACAACCGTTTACATCCGCGGAACATACGACCCTGTTGAAATAGTTAGAGTCGGAGACATTACCCTCACAGCAGAAAATCTGAAGCAAAATTTGGACGACAAATACATTTATGGTGATGTAAGCCCATTATACTCTATTCTACATCATTACTTCAACAACTGTCTTATTATTGTATGATTGAAAATTTGGCAGGTTATTATGGCATATGCTCGCATTAGCCAAATTGAGAATGATACTACCTCAATCATATCCCCTCAAGAAACCGAAAAGCTGTTAGAAATGAAGGGGGTGGTTCCTGTTGGACGTGCAACCTCATGGTTAGCTCGTGTAGCAGAAAAATTTGTAGGGCGCCGAAAGGTACACGTTTTCCTCACTTTCATAGTTTATGTACACACTGTACACGACAAATTTCGGTTCTCAACCCAACCCAAATTTTACTGCAGGTGCATGTCCCACTGAATGTACACCAAAACCATTGGATGGTAATAATGTTTAATTTTGACAAAAAAGAAATTCAGACTCTGAACTCCATGAATTATCACTGCGACAAGACCAAGGAAGATTCTCTTGTAAGTGTTCTCTTGCTGCCTCTTTTGATCCGCATGGCACATGAGCTCCCAAAGTACCGTAACCCTATGTATAACTCGTCGTACCCTAGGTGGACTCGATTCAGTGCTGCATCGACGAAGCTGTCAAGAATGGGTTGATATCACCACCTAAGAACATCAATTTTGCCGAATGGACCAAAAAACGCTATGAGAACATACCACAACAGACCGATGGGTACGCATGGCCTCATAAATTATTATTTGCCTACACGAATAAGATTACTGATCTTTAACTAAACATCGCAGGACTTCCTGTGCGGTTTGGACACTTCAGTACATGTTGTCATGGAACGGGGATGAAATGACCAATATTTTTAACCAGGTAATTGAATGCCTAATTTAAATTTGTACTTTGTTTAGCTTGAAAGCTATGCTGCGTAAGTGTCGGTTATCAAATGTAGGCAAGGATAGATATTTTCAGGTAGAAAATATGTACAGCCTTACTGCATTCAAATTGCAATGCACTTCGCCTCGAATCATATAAGTTCCCCATAACGGTTAGCGCTACATCAACAATATATCATTTATTTCACAAGTCTCATGATTAGAACTAACGCAGCACTCTCTCTTATATAGAAGGAGGTGTACGATGCCCAGCAAGCAGTTCTACCTGATGGTTCAGAAGACGACGTACAATTAGTCAACAATCCTGATGGTTCCAACGTACCCGACACATTCAACTCCCAGAAGGATACCGGTGCACCCAACTCCCCCAAAAGTGGTGCACCCAACTCCCCGAAAAGGAAGAAAGCACGTGGACGCCCGAGAAAGCTAGTCGATCCTAACGAAGCAGCAAAAACAAAGAGTTTTAAAGAACAAAAACTTAAATTTGATAGCAAGACCATAGCCAAGCAAGTGTCTTCGTTACCATCACGGTCACGCAGAGAGCATAAACTAGCACCAGCTTTATTGAGCCCATTCAAACACAAATAGGTAGCATCAATTGACCATCAATTGATACATGCTCATGCTCTACTTTTAGCATCATACTGATACACGTTTAGTTCTTATCAGAAAGTGGAAATAGGTACTTTTGGCAATCATGAGCATCCTCTACTTGATAGCTGTGGCATCGACCCGGACGAAGAAGGCATGGCTGCTGGGTGAACACTTTTGAATTATATTTTTTCATCAACTTCAAAAAATATTCGTATTATTAAGAAATTGCGAAATTTTTTAAAATTCACGCTTTCTTAAGAAAAACATAAACATATTTTGAATTCAGGAAGATTTTTTAAAAGATGAACTGTTCTTGAAATCAGGAAAAATTTCAAATTCAGAAATATATTTTTGAAATTGTGAACATTTTTTAAATCTCCTAATATCTTTTACGAATTCATGAACATTTTTAAAAAATTCATACGTTTTTCAAAATATTTTGAACATTTACTAAAAATTCATGAACATTTTTTTAACATATGAACACTTTCTGAAATCACAAACATATTTTGAACCTGTGAGATTTATCATGTCCTGAACATTTTAAAACGAAAGGGGCTTCCCGCCCCTCACATGGGCTGGCCTTAAGGGCGCATGAGGGAGGGCGGGTGCACGCTTCCTTGGTTTCGGGCGTGTTGGTCGTCATATAGGATCGTATGCCTGGCCGTATATGTATTTGTTTGTATAGGGCGGCCTTTCGTGCATGCGTGAAGCCACCCGCGCGTGGGGCAGCACGTGTCATGGGTAGTTGCCAAAACTGTCCCATCATATAAATGTGGACGGCAACCACCTCCGGCCGCATCGCCCACCATTTCCCCCCGCTGCATCGTCTCCCTCTCTCCACTCCCCACTCCCCACTCCCTCTCCTCTCCAACCTCCTCGTCTCCCTCACCGCATCCTCTCCATCGCCATCGCCATGGCAGACGCAGGAGGCGAGCGCCCCGATTGGGGCGCAGATCTGGTGGAGCAAGCGCGGTAGGTCGCTGCGGGCACCTTTGTGAGGGGGCGTGCCGGCATCCAGCGCGGTGCTCCCTCCACTGGAGATCTGGAGAAGGTGGGGCCGGGCCGCAGCGACGCGGTCCAGCCAGATGCGCCCGCTCTGGCAATTTCTGGCGAGGCGCAGAAGGTGGAGGCAGGCTCTGGCGAGGCGCAGAAGGTGGGGGCGGGCTCTGGCAAGGCGCACGAGGTGGAGAAGGTGGAGGCCGGCTCCGGCGAGGAGGAGGCGGAGCAGAAGGTATCTTCTTATCACTTTTAGTTGGTAGTTTTTAGATTGTAGTGTTTGTGGCCAGAACTTTGTTTGGTTAGATTTGTTGGAGGTAGGGTTTTCTCTGCATTATGGTTTTTCTGTATTTGATTCGTGCAAGAATGGTGGACCACATATGATTATTAGATTAGGTTAGAAGTAGCCGGATTGAGGGATGGGTTTTTTTCAGATGCTTATTGGATTAGTAGTGGAATTTTTGCAATTCTTTAGGTGTTTGGCTTGAGGATTAGACGATGGATTAATCAAATATATACTTCTCTATTGGTTTGGGTTGGTGCCTGCTTTAGTTCTTTGGCTTGATGATTAATTAAATGGATGCTCAGTTCTAGGGATTATGCCTGTCATAGTTGCAATTTGTAGATGCTTGATTGATGCATGTTGTCGTAGTTGTAGTTATTTGATGCTTGATTGATGCCTGTCAGGCACAGGCTATGAGATGGGTTGTGCATGGCCTTGTGTTTTGGAAATTGTCTACCTGAGGTGATTAGATGGTGCATTAGTTTGGTTGTAAATATAGTGAAGGATGTGCTCATGTACTGGGTGTTGTCATGTTAATCAAAAAGAGCTTCTCAAGGGCTGGATTTTTTGTGCTGGATTGGGGCTTCTGAAGGAGAGGGGAAGCGTGGTCGAGGGGAAGGGGTAGTCTATGCTTATTTAGTTTGGGTTAGTTGTGGAATTTTGTTGTTGCTTCAGAGATATTGACAGCATTGAACATCCTCTGCAATGCCTTTGCTTCAGAGATAAAAGCATCTTGGGGTTTTTTCGGATGCTTATTAGATTAGTAGTTCAATTTTTGCTTGTTAGATTTTAATTAGTATGAGGTTGAATACCCTATTTAAGGGGAAATTTAAGGTCAGATAGATGTCATATGATTATTAGATTTGTAGTTCAATGCTGCTGACATTTATGATTATTGATCTGTGGTTCAACGATACTGGATGGAAACATATTTGATTTGGAATGCATTAATTTTGATGTGCCAATGAATTGATTTAGATGATACAACATTCATCTATAGTATAATTTGTTGTTGTTTAGGTAACTAATGAAATTTTAGATGTTTGTTGGAGATGTATTCATTTATAGTTGAAGTTGTACCTAATTAAGAACTGCATTATGTTAATATGTGTAGGAGCTTTGCTACATTATCCCAAAAACAGTAATCTGTGCATATTGAAATTTGTAGTTGGCTTCTGTAATTAGTATATACTATATGTAAAGTGTGAAGTAAACATTCCAAGGCAGGATCCTAGCAACAAAATATACTATATGTTTCCATTAAGTAGTGTGGGGGGGAATTCCCTCAAAAGAAAAGTGTTGGGTAAATTCAGGGAATGTCAAGAATCCAGCTTGCATTTTCATTAGCATTTATGAAGGAAATCATTTTTCTTTTGATTGATTGCTTAGATTCTTTATTTATAAGGAAAGCATTTGGTCACTTGCAACATACCAATGTGGTTCACATTCACAATTTTGTTTGTAATGACATTCTGTTAACTGCAACTCAATTCATTGTAATTGATGTGCTTGTTTGACAATATAGCAGGAGGAGGAGGATCTTGTGGGCAACAAGAGGAAGTGGGACAAGACAGGGTTCTACCCATATGACTCTGATGAAGATGAGCCGTACGAGGTAAGGCCTAGTTGAAATGTTATTTGTGCATTGAGTTAGTATTACGTGTTTATAGTTTTTTGAATGCATAATGTATTAATGTCAGTCACTAATGTGTGCAGTATGAATCTGGAGATGATGTGGACGAGGGGAACATCGAGTCCTTTAAAGAGAAGGAGGTGCAGAAGATCAGGGCCCAAGGATCTGCCATGTACTACAACTGGAGGAAGGACATGTACAGGTGCCCCTACTGCAGCAAGCCCAAGCCCAGGTCTGGGTTGCAGGAGCATCTGATGGAGCATTCTCGGGCTACATCCATCAGCAGTCTTGACTACAAGATCGGGGCTCAGCATTCTGCCCTCCACAAGGTCCTGAATAACCCTAACCTCTAGTCGTACATCATGCTGATCATCAGAAGCTGGAAGCCGTACTCATCATCACTATATTTGATGATGTTTTACTTTTGGAAAGCTTCATCTGGGTCTGAACTAGTTGGAAACTACCTCTATTAACGTAATGTAATGTAATGTATTGTGTGTGTGAATCGGATCTGTGGTGAACTTCCTGGTACATGTGGTGGTAACTTAGAATGCTATCTATATGTGTGGCCTTAACTTTATTGGTGGTGAATGCTTCCTTCATGTTTAGTTGTTGTTTCGATGGTGCAATTATCACAAATGGCGCTTCAGTGTTGCTTCAGACATGCTAACTGTTCTATATGGTAGTGGCGCTTCAGTGTTGCGCCAGGTTGTAGTATGAAATGCTAACTGTTCTATATGGTGTGTACTGAAACTGCAGTACTGAAATAATTCAGTGTGCATTGATGTGTACTGAAATTGTAGTAAAATATTTCAGTGTCTACCACTATAACATTGTACCGAAATATTTCAGTGCCTACCGGTGTGTATCAAAATATTTCAGTGTCCACCACTACAACATTACAAATTTTGCCTAGGGAAGTACCGAAATATTTGAGTGCCTTCTCATCTCCTGCTCCTCCAGATCTTCCCGGACCTTGTGCTCGCCGATGGGTGCCTCGACGGCTGTGATGGCAGCGGAAGCAGGCACAACGGTCGCTGCACCGCCAGCTTCCGCCGCTACGGCGGACCCAGCCGCTCCACCCACGGCTGCAGCCACGGTAGTAGACTGCTCTGCTCCGATTTGGGGAAGAAATGCACTGCTCCTGCCTCTTGGAGTTACCGAGAAGCCGCGGGTGCCGATTTGACTTCACACACCCACCCGGCCGTCCCCATTCCACGTGGGGACGTGGCAGTCATGCACGCGGTCGTGCGCCTCCTGCGGTTTGCCATCAATTGCTATCGCTCTCACAAGTGGGTCCCCTTGTCATCCACACAACCGCGCCACCACATGTACCACATTTTTCTTTCTCCCCATCTCGACCACTCCACATCTTTCTTTCTCCCCTTCTCAACCAGCGCCGCCACCGCCGCCCCATCTCCTGACGACACCTCTCTTTGCTGCCGGTGCGCGGCCGCCGCCAACTCCGGCAAGTACGTGAGATCTCCCCTCTTATTCCCTTCCCCAACCGTGTCTCCCTACGGAGGCGGATCTGAGCCGATTGGTTTGGACTGAAACTTATTTTTTGGATTGGATCTTGATTTGGTTTCTATGGTTTGAGACCAAATCAATCAATTAGTATGAGCCGCCACTACCACCTACTACTGCTCCAAATCCAAGAGCCGCTGTTGCCGGCCGGAGCTCGTTGGCTCTCTCGAGCTTTGACGCCATGTCTGATCTAGATTCATGACGTGCCCTCGCATATGGCTTTGTCCATGGTTTAAACCTTTGGATTCAGTCCAAAAGTTGAAAACGGTTTGGAATGAGTTGGATGACGAGCATGTATAGTTCGGTTTGGTCTAGATTCTAAATGAAAATATCTGGATTGGTTTGGTTTTGATGTGTGTCGTGGATTGGACTGGTTTTAGTTTGGATGTCGAACTATTCCCAGGTTTAGATGAGACGGGCATTGCCATTGTCATTGGCATTGCTTTATTACGTAGATGATAGAAAATAGATTGATTGGCCATTGCCAGTATAGTTTATCACTATGATTTATTATATGTATGATCTTTGTATTGTACTATGTACAATTAAACTTAGAGTTCAACATGTTCTGTGTAGAATGGAGGAAGCACAATGTGGACGCTGCAACTCATGGTGCCGGACCAGCCTTTCTACTGCCACGCTGTTCGGCATCTACTTCTAGCCTTCTTTTGTTGTTGCAGCGGTAACAATTTATATGAACCTTCTGACAGTACATTCTTTTTGTTTTTTTTGCTATTTCCACTAATGTATTGTGTCTGTTATTTGTTTTTATCTTACACAGATCATACCATGCAATGTGAGATTGGCATTCAATGAGCTCGTCGGAGACACCGTTGTTGGGGAACGTAGTAATTTCAAAAAAATCCTACGCACACGCAAGATCATGGTGATGGCATAGCAACAAGAGGGGAGAGTGTTGTCCACGTACCCTCGTAGACCGTAAGCGTAAGCGTTAGCACAACGCGGTTGATGTAGTCGTACGTCTTCACGATCCGACCGATCCAAGCACCGAACGTATGGCACCTCCGAGTTCAGCACACGTTCAGCTCGATGACGATCCCGGGGCTCCGATCCAGCAAAGCTTCGGGGATGAGTTCCGTCAGCACGATGGCGTGGTGACGATGATGATGTTCTACCAGCGCAGGGCTTCGCGTAAACTCCGCGACGATATGACCGAGGTGGAATATGGTGGAGGGGGGCACCGCACACGGCTAAGGAACGATCCGT
>NC_041389.1:700512333-700525230 GCF_002162155.2 Triticum dicoccoides | reverse complement strand
AAGCAAGGGGGGAGGCCGGCCGGCCCTAGGGGGCGTGCCAAGGAGGGGGGAATCCTCCTCCTAGTGAGAGTAGGATTCCCCTTTCCTAGTCCCACTAGGAAGGAGGAAGGGGGGAGGAAAGAGAGGGAGAGGGAGAGGGAAAGAGGGGTCGCGCCCCCCCTCCCTAGTCCAATTCGGACTCCCCATGGGGGGGGCGCCACCTCCTGGGCTGCTGCCCTCTCTCTCCCCTCGGGCCCACTAAGGCCCAATACTTCCCCGAGGGGTTCCGGTAACCCCTCCGGCACTCCGGTTTTCTCCGAAATCACCCGGAACAATTCCGGTGTCCGAATATAGTCGTCCAATATATCAATCTTTATGTCTCGACCATTTTGAGACTCCTCGTCATGTCCGTGATCACATCCGGGACTCCGAACAAACTTCGGTACATGAAAACACATAAACTCATAATAAAACTGTCATCGTAACGTTAAGCGTGCGGACCCTACGGGTTCGAGAACTATGTAGACATGACCTAGAACTATTCTCGGTCAATAACCAATAGCGGAACCTGGATGCATTGATTCCTACATATTCTACGAAGATCTTTATCGGTCAAACCGCATAACAACATACGTTGTTCCCTTTGTCATCGGTATGTTACTTGCCCGAGATTTGATCGTCGGTATCCAATACCTAGTTCAATCTCGTTACCGGCAAGTCTCTTTACTCGTTCCGTAATGCATCATTCTGCAACCAACTCATTTGGTCACATTGCTTGCAAGGCTTATAAAGATGTGCATTACCGAGAGGGCCCAGAGATGCCTCTCCGACAATCGGAGTGACAAAACCTAATCTCAAAATACGCCAACTCAACATGTACCTTCAGAGACACCCGTAGTACTCCTTTATAATCACCCAGTTACATTGTGACGTTTGGTAGTACCCAAAGTGTTCCTCCAGTAAACGGGAGTTGCATATTTCTCATAGTTATAGGAACATGTATAAGTCATGAAGAAAGCAATAGCAATATACTAAACGATCAAGTGCTAGGCTAATGGAATGGGTCATGTCAATCACATCATTCTTCTAATGATGTGATCCCATTAATCAAATGATAACACATGTCTATGGTTAGGAAACATAACCATCTTTGATTAATGAGCTAGTCAAGTAGAGGCATACTAGTGACTATATGTTTGTCTATGTATTCACACATGTATCATGTTTCCGGTTAATATAATTCTAGCATGAATAATAAACATTTATCATGATATGAGGAAATAAATAATAACTTTATTATTGCCACTTGGACTTGGTCCCGAATGGAATTGAAGCGTCTCTTGATGTGCTTGGTCCTCTTGTGAAATCTAGATTCCTTCGCCAAGGCAATTGCACCAGTATTGTCACAGAAGATTTTCATTGGTCCCGATGCACTAGGTATGACACCTAGATCAGAAATGAACTCCTTCATCCAGACTCCTTCATTTGCTGCTTCTGAAGCAGCTATGTACTCCGCTTCACACGTAGATCCCGCCACGACGCTTTGTTTAGAACTACACCAACTTACAGCTCCACCGTTTAATAAAAACACGTATCCAGTTTGTGATTTAGAATCGTCCGGATCAGTGTCAAAGCTTGCATCGACGTAACCATTTACGACTAGCTCTTTGTCACCTCCATATACGAGAAACATATCCTTAGTCCTTTTCAGGTATTTCAGGATGTTCTTGACCGCTGTCCAGTGATCCACTCCTAGATTACTTTGGTACCTTCCTGCCAAGCTTATTGCTAAGCATACGTCAGGCCTGGTACACAGCATTGCATACATGATAGAGCCTATAGCTGAAGCATAGGGAACATCTTTCATTTTCTCTCTATCTTCTGCTATGGTCGGGCATTGAGTTTGACTCAACTTCACACCTTGTAGTATGGGCAAGAACCCTTTCTTTGCCTGATCCATTTTGAAATTTTTCAAAATTTTATCAAGGTATGTGCTTTGTGAAAGTCCTATTAAGCGTCTTGATCTACCTCTATAGATCTTGATGCCCAATATATAAGCAGCTTCACCGAGGTCTTTCATTGAAAAACTTTTATTCAAGTATCCCTTTATGCAATCTAGAAATTCTATATCATTTCCAATTAATAATATGTCATCTACATATAATATCAGAAATGCTACAGAGCTCCCACTCACTTTCTTGTAAATACAGGCTTCTCCAAAAGTCTGTATAAAACCATATGCTTTGATCACACTATCAAAGCGTTTATTCCAACTCCGAGATGCTTGCACCAGTCCATCAATGGAACGCTGGAGCTTGCACACTTTGTTAGCACCTTTTGGATCTACAAAACCTTCTGGCTGCATCATATACAACTCTTCTTCGAGAAATCCATTCAAGAATGCAGTTTTGACATACATTTGCCAAATTTCATAATTATGAAATGCAGCAATAGCTAACATGATTCGGACAGACTTAAGCATCGCTACAGGTGAGAAATCTCATCGTAGTCAACTCCTTGAACCTGTCGAAAACCTTTCGCAACAAGTCGAGCTTTATAGACAGTTACATTACCATCAGCGTCAGTCTTCTTCTTAAAGATCCATTTATTCTCAATTGCTTGCCGATCATCGGGCAAGTCAACCAAAGTCCATACTTTGTTTTCATACATGGATCCCATCTCAGATTTCATGGCCTCTAGCCATTTTGCGGAATCTGGGCTCATCATCGCTTCCTCATAGATCGTAGGTTCATCATGGTCAAGCAACATGACTTCCAGAATTGGATTACCGTACCACTCTGGTGCGGATCTTACTCTGGTAGACCTACGAGGTTCAGTAGAAACTTGATCTGAAGTTTCATGATCAATATCATTAGCTTCCTCACTAATTGGTGTAGTTGTCACAGGAACCGGTTCTTGTGATGAACTACTTTCCAATAAGGGAGTAGATACAGTTATCTCATCGAGTTCTACTTTCCTCCCACTCACTTCTTTCGAGAGAAACTCCTTCTCTAGAAAGGATCCGATTTTAGCAACGAAAATCTTGCCCTCAGATCTGTGATAGAAGGTGTACCCAATAGTCTCTTTTGGGTATCCTATGAAGACACATTTCTCCGATTTGGGTTTGAGATTATCTGGTTGAAGTTTCTTCACATAAGCATCGCAGCCCCAAACTTTAAGAAACGACAACTTTGGTTTCTTGCCAAACCACAGTTCACAAGGCGTCGTCTTAACGGATTTTGATGGTGCCCTATTTAATGTGAATGCGCCCGTCTCTAAAGCATAACCCCAAAACGATAGCGGTAAATCAGTAAGAGACATCATAGATCGTACCATATCTAGTAAAGTACGATTATGACATTCGGACACACCATTTCGTTGTGGTGTTCCCGGTGGCGTGAGTTGCGAAACTATTCCATGTTGTTTCAAGTGTAGACCAAACTCGTAACTCAAATATTCTCCTCCACGATCAGATCGTAGAAATTTTATTTTTCTGTTACGATGATTTTCTACTTCACTCTGAAATTCTTTGCACTTTTCAAATGTTTCATACTTGTGTTTCATCAAGTAGATATACCCATATCTGCTCAAATCATCTGTGAAGGTGAGAAAATAACGATATCCGCCGCGAGCCTCAACATTCATTGGACCACGAACATCAGTATGTATGATTTCCAACAAATCATTTGCTCGCTCCATAGTTCCGAGAACGGCGTTTTAGTCATCTTGCCCATGAGGCACGGTTCGCAAGTACCAAGTGATTCATAATCAAGTGATTCCAAAATCCCATTAGTATGGAGTTTCTTCATGCTTTTACACAGATATGACCTAAACGGCAGTGCCACAAATAAGTTGCACTATCATTATTAACTTTGCATCTTTTGGTTTCAACACTATGAATATGTGTATCACTACTATCGAGATTCAATAAAAATAGACCACTCTTCAAGGGTGCATGACCATAAAAGATATTACTCATATAAATAGAGCAACCATTATTCTCTGATTTAAATGAATAACCGTCTCGCATCAAACAAGATCCAGATATAATGTTCATGCTTAACGCTGCCACCAAATAACAATTATTTAGGTCTAAAACTAATCCCGATGGTAGATGTAGAGGTAGCGTGCCGACCGCGATCACATCGACTTTGGAACCATTTCCCACGCGCATCGTCACCTCGTCCTTAGCCAATCTTCGCTTAATCCATAGTCCCTGTTTCGAGTAGCAAATATTAGCAACAGAACCAGTATCAAATACCCAGGTGCTACTGCGAGCATTAGTAAGGTACACATCAATAACATGTATATCACATATACCTTTGTTCACTTTGCCATCCTTCTTATCCGCCAAATACTTGGGGCAGTTCCGCTTCTAGTGTCCAGTCTGCTTGCAGTAGAAGCACTCAGTTTCAGGCTTAGGTCCAGACTTGGGTTTCTTCTCTTGAGCAGCAACTTGCTTGCTGTTCTTTTTGAAGTTCCCCTTCTTCTTCCCTTTGACCCTTTTCTTGAAACTGGTGGTCTTGTTAACCATCAACACTTGATGCTCCTTCTTGATTTCTACCTCCGCGGCTTTTAGCATCGCGAAGAGCTCGGGAATAGTCTTGTTCATCCCTTGCATATTATAGTTCATCACGAAGCTCTTGTAGCTTGGTGGCAGTGATTGAAGAATTCTGTCAATGACACTATCATCAGGAAGATTAACTCTCAATTGAATCAAGTGATTATTATACCCAGACATTTTGAGTATCTGTTCACTGACAGAACTATTCTCTTCCATCTTGCAGCTATAGAACTTATTGGAGACTTCATATCTCTCAATCCGGGCATTTGCTTGAAATATTAACTTCAACTCCTGGAACATCTCATATGCTCCATGACGTTCAAAACGTCGTTGAAGACCCGGTTCTAAGCCGTAAAGCATGGCACACTGAACTATCGAGTAGTCATCAGCTTTGCTCTGCCAAACGTTCTTAACGTCGTCAGTTGCATCAGCAGTAGGCCTGGCACCCAGCGGTGCTTCCAGGACGTAACTTTTCTGTGCAGCAATGAGGATAATCCTCAGGTTACGGACCCAGTCCGTGTAATTGCTACCATCATCTTTCAACTTTGCTTTCTCAAGGAACGCATTGAAATTCAACGGAACAACAGCACGAGCCATCTATCTACAAACAAACATAGACAAGCAAAATACTATCAGGTACTAAGTTCATGATAAATTTAAGTTCAATTAATCATATTACTTAAGAACTCCCACTTAGACAGACATCTCTCTAGTCATCTAAGTGATCACGTGATCCAAATCAACTAAACCATGTCCGATCATCACATGAGATGGAGTAGTTTCAATGGTGAACATCACTATGTTGATCATATCCACTATATGATTCACGCTCGACCTTTCGGTCTCCGTGCTCCGAGGCCATATCTGTATATGCTAGGCTCGTCAACTATGACCTGAGTATTCCACGTGTGCAACTGTTTTGCACCCGTCGTATTTGAACGTAGAGCCTATCACACCCGATCATCACGTGGTGTCTCAGCACGAAGAACTTTCGCAATGGTGCATACTCAGGGAGAACACTTCTTGATTATTAGTGAGAGATCATCTTAAAATGCTACCGTCAATCAAAGCAAGATAAGATGCATAAAGGATAAACATCACATGCAATCAATATAAGTGATATGATATGGCCATCATCATCTTGTGCTTGTGATCTCCATCTTCGAAGCACCGTCGTGATCACCATCGTCACCGGCGCGACACCTTGATCTTCATCGTAGCATCGTTGTCGTTACGCCATCTATTGTTTGTACGACTATCGCTACCGCTTAGTGATAAAGTAAAGCAATTACAGGGCATTTGCATTTCATACAATAAAGCGACAACCATATGGCTCCTGCCAGTTGCCGATAACTTCGGTTACAAAACATGATCATCTCATACAATATAATATAGCATCACATCTTGACCATATCACATCACAACATGCCCTGCAAAAACAAGTTAGACGTCCTCTACTTTGTTGTTGCAAATTTTACGTGGCTACTACGGGCTTTAGCAAGAACCATTCTTACCTACGCATAAAAACCACAATGATAGTTCGTCAAGTTGGTGCTGTTTTAACCTTCGCAAGGACCGGGCGTAGCCACACTCGATTCAGCTAAAGTGAGAGAGACAGACACCTGCCAGCCACCTTTAAGCACGAGTGCTCGTAACGGTGAAACCAGTCTCGCGTAAGCGTACGCGTAATGTCGGTCCGGGCCGCTTCATCTCACAATACCGCCGAACCAAAGTATGACATGCTGGTAAGCAGTATGACTTGTATCGCCCACAACTCACTTGTGTTCTACTCGTGCATATAATATCAACGCATAAAACCTAGGCTCTGATGCCACTGTTGAGGAACGTAGTAATTTCAAAAAAAATCCTACGCACACGCAAGATCATGGTGATGGCATAGCAACGAGAGGGGAGAGTGTTGTCCACGTACCCTCGTAGACCGTAAGAGGAAGCGTTAGCACAACGCGGTTAATGTAGTCGTACGTCTTCACGATCCGACCGATCCAAGCACCGAACATACAACACCTCCGAGTTCAGCAGACGTTCAGCTCGATGACGATCCCCGGGCTCCGATCCAGCAAAGCTTCGGGGATGAGTTCCGTCAGCACGACGGTGTGGTGACGATGATGATGTTCTACCGGCGCAGGGCTTCGCCTAAACTCCGCGACGATATGATCGAGGTGGAATATGGTGGAGGGGGGCACCGCACACGGCTAAGGAACGATCCGTAGATCAACTTGTGTGTCTATGGGGTGCCCCCCCCTCCCCCGTATATAAAGGAGCAAGGGGGGAGACCGGCCGGCCCTAGGGGGCGCGCCAAGGAGGGGGGAATCCTCCTCCTAGTGGGAGTAGGATTCCCCTTTCCTAGTCCCACTAGGAAGGAGGAAGGGGGAAGGAAAGAGAGGGAGAGGGAGAGGGAAAGAGGGGTCGCGCCCCCCCTCCCTAGTCCAATTCGGACTCCCCATGGGGGGGGTGCCACCTCCTAGGCTGCTGCCCTCTCTCTCCCCTCAGGCCCACTAAGGCCCAATACACCCCGGGGGGTTCCGGTAACCCCTTCGGCACTCCGGTTTTCTCCGAAATCACCCGGAACAATTCTGGTGTCCGAATATAGTCGTCCAATATATCAATCTTTATGTCTCGACCATTTCGAGACTCCTCGTCATGTCCGTGATCACATCCGGGACTCCGAACAAACTTCGGTACATCAAAACACATAAACTCATAATAAAACTGTCATCTTAACGTTAAGCGTGCGGACCCTACGGGTTCGAGAACTATGTAGACATGACCTAGAACTATTCTCGGTCAATAACCAATAGCGGAACCTGGATGCCCATATTGATTCCTACATATTCTACGAAGATCTTTATCGGTCAAACCGCATAACAACATACGTTGTTCCCTTTGTCATCGGTATGTTACTTGCCCGAGATTTGATCGTCGGTATCCAATACCTAGTTCAATCTCGTTACCGGCAAGTCTCTTTACTCGTTCCGTAATGCATCATTCTGCAACCAACTCATTTGGTCACATTGCTTGCAAGGCTTATAAAGATGTGCATTACTGAGAGGGCCCAGAGATACCTCTCCGACAATCGGAGTGACAAAACCTAATCTCGAAATATGCCAACTCAACATGTACCTTCGGAGACACCTGTAGTACTCCTTTATAATCACCCAGTTACGTTGTGACGTTTGGTAGTACCCAAAGTGTTCCTCCAGTAAACGGGAGTTGCATATTTCTCATAGTTATAGGAACATGTATAAGTCATGAAGAAAGCAATAGCAATATACTAAACGATCAAGTGCTAGGCTAACGGAATGGGTCATGTAAATCACATCATTCTTCTAATGATGTGATCCCATTAATCAAATGACAACACATGTCTATGGTTAGGAAACATAACCATCTTTGATTAATGAGCTAGTCAAGTAGAGGCATACTAGTGACTATATGTTTGTCTATGTATTCACACATGTATCATGTTTCCGGTTAATACAATTCTAGCATGAATAATAAACATTTATCATGATATGAGGAAATAAATAATAACTTTATTATTGCCTCTAGGGCATATTTCCTTCAACCGTGACCTTCGACGCTCTTGGGGGCCCATAAACTATGCAGGTCGAGAAGGGGCGAAAGATAACCCAGATAGGAGGAGATGATTGGGATCGTTTCATTGCCCGCATGCGTCTTAGTGGGGGTGAATTGATCAGCTTCTCCTTCAGAAGAGATAGGCCCAGGATTTATGTTATCTATCTAAATTTGATTCCGGATAGTGAGGATGAAGTTCATGAGGAGGAAGATGGTGCTGATTCATATGATGACGATTCAGATGATGATGAGAACCCACTTGTTGAATACTTGTATGCCCAAGGAGTCAGAATGGGCGACGAGGAAATCGGCAACCTCTGGGACATGCTTCCGCTACGTGAAGACTACCTAGGGAAGCCATTCGTGACCCGCCTCACAAGGACGAATGTTAAACGTCATATCATGGTATGTTACTTAGTGTGGTAATTACATGATATGCATGCTTAGTTAGTGTAGTAGTTCATATGATATGCATGTTGTAGTACTATGATGAGAGGCCTAGTTTAGAATTCATTTAGTGAAGAATTTTATGACATGCATGTAGTGTAGTAATATGCGATGATATGCTTAGTGTACGCAGTAATCTAATGATATGCCTAATTACTGTAGTAATTTGATGCTTGGCGTATAGTGTAGTGATGTGATGATATATATGCTCAGTGTTGAATCCAATGATATATGTGTCTTGAAGTGTATGCTTTGTTGATAATTGCACGTGACATGATCATATATCATGTCAACTGTTTTCAGAAATTACCTAAGAGGTTACTTGATAGCTGTGGCATCGACCCGGACGAAGAAGGCATGGCTGCTGGACTATGCCTTACCAGAACGGGCTCCATCACCAGCTGTGCCTATGCAGTGGACACGGACGGTCGCACTGTCTTGAGTAGGGCAGGGTGGAAGAAGTTCCTTCGTGCCAAGAATCTTTGGGTAGGACAGGCCATCCTACTCACTGTTGCGAACACCCGTCCTCGTGACTTGAGGATGATGATCACCATCCACCTCATTTAGAACTGGGGTGGGCCATGTATCAATGTGAAATGAACTTGTTATGTTAGCTCTTGTTTGCGAGTACTTGTCGTGTATTACCGTACCTATATCTACTCATATCTAGGTACTATTGCTTGTGATGGATTGCAACTATTATTAACGGGTAACTAATGCTCTACTAGCTATGATTATTCCACTGTGTGATGTTTTATAGGCTGTAGTGTGACATGGTAACTGTTATATATGGTAGAGGCTGGTCTCTAAGACCTTGTACAATGCAAGGTGCTTAGGGATGTGCTTCCACTGTGTGATGTTTTGTACGTGTCAGGTTGTAGTATGAAATGCTAACTGTTCTATATGGTAGTGGCTGGTCTCTAATTGGACCGACATGTTGAACTAGTATCAATGGTAGAGGCGTTTCATTGTGCGCCACATCCAACAGTTCACATAATTAATTATCCAAAGATTAAGGTATCAAACCCTTGGTCGTACAAAGCAACATTTCGTTCCTAAAAATTAAGGTACTTCCACATTCAAACTAACTAATACTACAAATTTGAAGGAACTACTTAATACATTAACAGCACATAGGGAAGTAGCCCTGGTCCAACGGCTTGAGAAAGGACGAACAAAAGTTGAAATAAGAAGGATCAGCCAGTAGCAGCACCATCAGCCTCCCAGCCTCACAACTTCAGCCAGCCTGGTTAACTCCAGGTTTTTTCCTGCAAAACACACATGGGATGTTGGAGGCAAGAAAATAAATTTGTCAGGGGTCTTGTCATGGCATCTAATCGCACGGAATGCTAGTACAAATGATGGAGAACAAAACATCCAACATGAGCAAATTCATAGGAGTTCTAGATCCATGGATACCATCAAGAAAAAATGCTCAGTTTTAATTCAGACACAAGACTTGGTGAAAACATGCATATTCATATCAGCAACATTGATATGGCATCTTTGCAAGCTTGGGTCAGTGACTTGTCTTGTGTTTCATGGCATGACAATAAATTTTAACAATAAATAGACATGAAATTGACCCAAACTCATGTACAAAGTTAGGCCATATGATGCATGGATTAATTCACAAATAAATGGCAAAATGCCAACTATGTATAGAATTTGCAGTACTGAAATATTCAGTGTGTACCGGTGTGTACTGAAACTGCAGTACTGAAATAATTCAGTGTGCATCGGTGTGTACTGAAATTGTAGTAACGAAATATTACATTGCCTACTGGTGTGTACTGAAATATTTCAGTGTCTACCACTACAACATTGTACCGAAATACTTCAGTGCCTACCGGTGTGTACCAAAATATTTCAGTGTCCACCACTACAACATTACAAATTTTGCCTAGGACAGTACCGAAATATTTCAGTACCTACCGGTGTGTACCGAAATATTTCAGTGTCTACCACTAGAAAATTATTAATTAGTCCTGGGGTTCATATGATGCCTAGGGTTCACATACATCATAATCCATCTTCCAAATCCATGTACTCAAATATTCATGCAATTCATTGAGATTAAAATGCCATATAGCATTCCCTCTCTGAGCTATTACGATCAGTATCACCAGGATGTAAGAACGAGCAGTAGGAAGATGAGGAGTGGGGAAGCTTACTCTAAACATAGCTACCGCCGCCGTTCAGACGAGGAGAGCGGCAAGGGAAGCGTGGAGAACGTCGGGGAAGCGAGGTCGCGACCACTGTCCTCCTCATCTTGCTCTTCGGAGTCTCCCGTGACTCGGTTGGAGGCTGCACAATCTGCAACGGCACCTCGTGCACGGTGGGTTCCTGATCTAGTGGATGCTCTACCCTGGATCTGAACGCTCACCACCTCCGTCTGGTCCACTTGCTGGACGAATTGGCCTGCTCCATCGCCCAGAGGAGGATCTCGATCTTGTGAATCGATTGTGTCGGAGGGGGACAAAGCTTTGCCCTCTCCTTCTTCGTCAAATTCTTGAAAGTGGCCATTGCCGTCCAGCTCATCTGCCTTGTGTTGTCAAACCAAGAACGGATCTCCCTCAACCTGCCCAACTTGACCTGGTCGCCGCCGGCGATCTGCACGAAGTCGGTGTTCTCGCCGCCGGCCATCAGCTCGATCTGCCGATTCTTGCTTCGATGGAAGAGGGGTGGGGTGGGTGGGTGGGGGGGGGTTTGCCTGAGTGGAGCGAAGTTACAGCGGCGAGAAGGAGGAGATGACTGTCGTGGACTTGGAGGAGAGGGAGGAGATGGCCGCCGATGAGTAATTGTGAAAGTTGTAGCACCATGGCGGCGGTTTTGCATTCGACGAGAGGGGCGGAGCGTGCAAATTTTCCTAGGGCTAAACTGCCCCTATATTAAAACGCGTCCCCACCTTGTCACGAGGTACCGGTCCCTCTCGTTTTAGTACTTTCGCGTACTTTCATCGGAGTACTACCCAGTACTTCATATTTGTGTGCCGTTAGATCGACATGAACGAACGGTTCTAAAAAAGCCCAACCACTCTAAAAGTTGTACAACGACATATCTAATAGTTACAAAACTAGACAGAAACTGAAACTGGGTTTTTATTGTTGTTTGTCGATTGGACCTCGTTGGACTATAGTCAATTATTCTAGTTCTATCGGAAACCCAGGGAAATGATGTTGTATACTTAAAAATTGGAATACGTTGGACTCTAGTCCATTAAATTTAAATACACGGTGAAGGTTAGGAAAGATGTAACCAATATTTTACGGAAATCGGTCAGTTAACGTATTTCCATCACCATGGTCCCGTGACTAGCAGTTGCAGGTTGACAAAAAGAAGAATGACCAATTGTCGAATTCATATCACTTGTTTTGACCCTCGCCAAAAAAAAATATCACTTGTTCTGAGATAATTACAGCATATAGTTATCAGAATTAAAGGGAACGGTACAGTTTTTGGACAGGTCCATGCATCAGACTTTGATCAGCAGATTGTCCACATCCCATCCGCGCGAACACGTCAGCTGGTGTAGAGAGGCGACGAGCGGAGGGCTGTCGTCCACTTCAGGGCATCCTCCTCGTCGGCGTCCATAGGTGGCCGAGTCAGGCCAGACCCGCAGTCACCGTCACTCGGGTCCTTGTCAAATATCCGATCCGTTATCCCAGAAAAAAAGAATATCCTCGGCGATCTTTCCCAATACATTCACGGTTGCTGCACGGCCCCGTTGAAGACGACGTCGGTGTGATGTGTCCACAGACTCTAGAGCACAAATATGATTTCCGTACACATGTCCTTTGCATAGGCGAATGAACACCGGAAAAGGAGTATCTATTGTTTAATACTGAAATAGATGTATTTGAAACAGATGTATCTAGACGTATATCAGTGTTACATAAATTGGTTTGAGCGAAATTTATATGGAACATAGGAAGTATTTGACATACAAGTGTAGGATGCATACACTGGAAACAAATTGACAGCAGTAGCAAACATTATTCCCTAATCCACACTAACACGTTCTTGCACGTGAGCTACCGGTAGCAAGATATTACCGGGTTTTTTTTTTCAATTACTCTTGACTAGTCAGAGGCAGAGACTTCAACAAACCAGACAACCGGACGTGTCCACATATATGGAACTAGAGACGATGATGGCCTGTGGTGGCTGCCGTCTTTGTTGTCTGCTTCATTATCCACATCGAGGTGATGGGTTTCATACACTGTTATCAGCCTCTCGAGACAAATGCACTGGGTTTCCAAGTATTCACTTGGATTTTGTGACACTGCAATATAAATTTGTGTGTGTGT
>NC_041389.1:700482499-700511965 GCF_002162155.2 Triticum dicoccoides | reverse complement strand
GCGAGCATAGATGAAGGAGATGGGGTCAGGATGAGTATAGAGGAAACACATGGTGATGATAACGGAAAATGAAGAGGCGTGTGATGGTTGCGAGAGGGGGCAAGCACGCAAGAGGACAATGTAGCTGGGGAGGCTACCCATTTTGTGCAATTGTGCAATGTATGACCTTTCAATAAATTGTTCAAATTTTTACGTCTCCTTGTTATTCTGAAGCAAAGCATGGTCATAAAACTGGTGGTGGTTAATTTCATGTTTGGTGAGACCATAATCTCGTAATTATCACCCATACAAATGAAAAGCACATAATTTGAAAATTAAGACGAGTTATTTATAGATGTATTTTTTAACACAGTACAATCAAAGTCGCACACATACATAAGCATACACTCAACCCTATGAACGCACGCACGCACGCACATCCTACCCATATGAGCACCTTCAGCGACTTGAACTCTGGTGGACAGGGGATATCACTGTCCTCCTAACCATCCAACCACAGGTTGGTTCGCATTATTAATGTATTAAACATAAGCAACATGGACAAGAGCAAGCATCCATAGGAAAAAAAATCATATTATAAAGAAAAGGAGTCCAATAGCAAGACAACACAACATTGATCAACCCCTATTGATGCCAAGTTTCATGTCTTGAGACTACATTTACCTTTTCTGGAATTATAACACAATAAGCTCAATGATGATGGAGTGCTTGTCCCTGCGAGATGGAGTCCGGTTTGCTTCGCTTCGAGGATTCCCGCGTGTGATCATGGAAGTCGACTGCTTGGAGCTGGTGAAGCTCTGGCAACATCGCCACAATGCTCGGTCTATTGTGGCTCCTTTACTTCTAGAAATAGGAGAGCTATGTAACATTTTTTTCCTCTTTCGATATTCAGCATGCAAATCGGTCGGCGAACCTTCCGGCGCATCTATGTGCCAAGCGTGCTTGCACATTGAATGTTACGGAAAGCTGGCTCGATGAGACCCCCAGCTTCTTGGTGACCAGCTTATTGGCTAACTGTCCCAGGAATGCGTTTATTGAATAAAGCTCTCTGATTTTCCCAAAAGAAAAGAAAGGAATTTTAAGTATTAAAAAATATTTTATTGTAAATATTTTTACTTCTCTCATAATCTGTCTTTGCTTCTTGAGAAGAAAGAAGATGAAAAGAGAATAAGAAATAAAAAAAATTAAAAGATCAAGTGGGCCGACTTGTTTATCTGCTGGCTGAGGCCCATCCTTTTCTTTTCGGGGGCCCATACTAACCAAGTCAGTGCAAGGTCTCCCACGAGGGACGAAGCGGACTATCTCCAAAAAAAAAAACGAGGGATGAAGCGGAAGGGAAACCTGTAGTGGTGCGCCGCCCCCATGGCCGGAAGCCGTCGCCGCCGCCGCCGCGGAAGAGCGCTGCTGCGGCAGCAGGGCACCGAACCCTCGCCGGCGGAAGACGCCGCTCTCAGCTCCAGGTCCGCACCCTGACCCCAACCGTAACCTCGCTCGTCTCTCCTTTTTCTTCCAAATTTTATTTAGGGTTTGTTTATTAGTTATAAGCGGATGCGGTTGGTCCATCGAAACTATAATCAGTACCCGCTCTAGTGATTTCGTAGTGAAATTAGGGTCCTTTAGTAGTGGTGGTTAGTGCACTGGCCTCCCCTGAATTTGGATCTCCAGCACTGTCTAGTGTCTACAAGGTGCGTGATTCAGTTTATATTCATCACTTGATGTGATTCAGTTTAGTGCGTGCTTTTGTTGGACCCAAGGTAGAATCAGCAAAGAGTGCCTCTCATTTTCATCAGCATATCGTCTCTTGTTCATTTGGTCCTTCTCATGGAGCATGGTCATGGTGCTGCCATGAAAAATAATAGATAATGGCCAAGTGAATTGCAGATAAGAAAAACTCATCACATATAAGTTGAAGAAGGGGTGCATACTATTGCGTTTTTAGCAAAATTATCACTTATTGCTATTTATTTTGAGGATACTCTATAACACACCCTCTCTGTCATGATTTGAAGATATAAAATTGTAGATAGCATTGCCTCACACACTGAAGATATTATAGTTATGCTAATGTAGAAGAAAAAAAAGCAGATCCTAGCTCGTAGGTGGTTCTGGAGTAGCTTCTTCTAATTGGAGTTTGGCTTTGTCACAGTTGACACTCCTCTTTGCCTTATTGTTCAGTTAAGCGTACTGCATTTCTTGTAGTATATTAACAACTTGGAGTATTCATTAAAATATTTATGTTTCAGTTCTTTATTTAATCCATTATTCTTGAATTTCTATGTAGCAGAGAAGTTACTACTGTGGAGAGTCCCTGCCATGCCTCAGCCTCTACCTTTTTGCCTTTGCCTGGACCTTATGTTTGTGCGGATCTCCTGGACAGCCTGCTTCATGAAATTATTGCTCTCTTTAACTCATTCCAAGACTTTCTTGCTTTCATTGGCACCTGCCACTCATGGCGCACTGCAGTCTCTACCTTTCCCTCTGTGTATACATTCAGCTTCCCGCCACTCCATTTCAAACCAGATGGTCCATATGTTCATCCACATAGTGGGGATATCAAGCCCATCCTTTTATCTAATTGCAGATGGCAGCTCAGTGATCCTACCAAGAAAAACCTATCCCTTGTGTGCTCAGTGCCTGAAAATAGTCCAAATGCAATGCACTATTTGGGCTGCTCATATGGGTATCTTATCTTCTCCGACGAGGAGCACTGCCTCCTTGTGGATGTGTACACTGGTACCAATGTGAAGCCCCCCAAACTCCCACCCAACAACAATCTTGGATACTTTTGTGGCATAGGCATCCTTACGGCTCCATTAATTTCAGCCAACTCTCGCCTCCTCCTTTTCTCGAGGGCTTCCATGTTCGAGTGGCAGGTTGGAACAAACTCCTGGTCAGAGCACCCTCTTGATCTTGGCCGCGAACGCATCTATCAAATTGTGTTCTTCAAAGGTGATATCTTTGCCATAGATGCTCTTATGAGGCTCCACGCTATACACTTGACACCTCGGTTCAGCATGCGAGAAGTACCAATTCAATGGGAATTCCTGCCTAATAACTCATGGTTGGTGGTCTGTGGTGACATGCTTCTCATGGTTGCCCAAAGGTTAAACTCTGGCGGATTGGATGGCTCATCCTTTAAGGTCTTTCGACTCGACTTCACTGTTGAACCAGCTAAGTGGGTGAAGGTGGAGAAGTTGGAAAATATTGCCCTGTTTGTTAGCCTTGATAGGAGGGATCCTACATTTTCTTGCATGAGCCCAGAAAGATGGGGAGGAAAGAGTAACTGCATTTATTTTGCAAAGCTATCTGAAGATCCTGATGAAACTTGGACTTCTGCTGAGCTTGGTCAGCTAGTGCCGGAGAACGCAATTCACCCCATGTTCTATGGTATGTCATTCCCTCCCGACTGCGGTCTACTGAGTAACCAATGGGTGTTCCCCAGTTTAATTTATGGTTCTGGCTAGTGATCCTATCATGGGGTTCTTATCTTAGTTAGCAACTAGTTCTGTACCCGTGATGGTTTTTGACTTTGGGAGCAACGTTTTGTGTTCAAGTACAATTGATCTCTATTGGCATTGTGTTGTTATGCCTGGTTGTATTGTTCATTTGTCATCTGCTTGCGCCGGGTTTCAGCCATGTGCTGATAAATGAGACATATCGTCAAGTATAACTTGGGTACTGTTCTGGACAAACTCATCGTGTATTCAACTTTACTAAACCTATCTCATTATGTGTACATGCTGGGGTGCTCTAAACCATCACCTTGGATCATGTTTCTTTTTGCTGCATTGAATTGGATTGGATCGTTCATTGTTGAACTGAATGTAATGTACCGGATGGTGGTTTTCTTCCCCTTTTTAGTTGGTAATCTGTTGATGGAGCAGGAGAAAGCTTGTATGTGTACTCTGGAACCACTCTGGAAATCAGTCTTGTACCTCGTGTATTCTGTATGTACAACTTGGACCTGGCGGTAAGGGCAAGCAATGGCTCCATCTCACATAAGGAACCAGTTTTCTTTTCTCACGTATACAAGTACATCACTTATAGACTAGCTCATCATTTTGATTTAGAAGAACATTCAAAATGATTGAACTGAATCAAATATGTATGTTTGAGACAGAGAGCCAAGAGTTGACATGTTTTCATGTAAACAAAAAGAAAGTAAATAAACATTTGCCTTTAATGTTTTCACTTTTTATATTTGAACGTGGTATCCTTTTCATGGTACCAATTTCTTTTTGCCGGACGGTGCGCCTTGCCGTCCTTGCGCTCGGCCTTCCTCCGATGGCCCTTGCTGTGTCTCCTGCGCCGCCCCAAAGCAAACAAATCGAATCTGTCATGCGCATCGAACCCGTCATGCGCGAGACAGAGCAGCTGGGCAGTAGATACGCGCGATGCACGAGCGAGAAGAGGGCTTACTTTCCTCCGCCCATCGACGCGACGCCGGCGAGGGTCTCTCCGGCGAAGGCGGTGGCGGGAGGCGCGCGACGAGGAGAGCGTGGAGGAGGAGGTGGCTCCGAGAAGAGAAAGTGATGGAGCCATTCCGATGCGGCGGTGGTATTAATACCGAGGGAGCATGTGAGCTCAATCGGACGGCCAGGGTTCTTTCGTGGTGGACGGGAATTCACGAAGGCCGTCCGATCTGATCCAGTCGTGCGTGTCACAAATACACCTGTGCGAGTCGGCCGGTCCCGCGCGAGAAAAAAAATGCCCCAAACCATTTCCTGACATGTGGGACCCACGAGTCAGGAGCGCGAGACCATCTTGCGCCGGAACCGGAAGCCGGCGGCCCAGCGCAGCCCGACTCTCCCATCTGTGCCGTCCATTTGAAATTGGACGTCCCCGATCTCCCGGCCCGGACCCCTATTCCCCGCCTTGGACCGCCTCCTCGAACGAGACTTGCCTGCTCCCCCCGTGTGTGCCCATCCGTGCTCCTGCGTACGTGGCTTAATTTGATTGGAACAGAATAAGGCCCGGCCCCACCCCCCCTTAAAATCAGGGGGGAAGATGATTAGATTAGAAAAAGAAAAGAAAAAAAGACAGTCGTAGGATGAAGTGGGAGCACGGATGGGAGCATGGGGAGGGAGCAAGCAAGCCGGATCCCGCCTACTCCTCCTCCTCCTCCGCATCCTCCCCCAAATCGCCGAGTAAACCCTAGCTAAACCCCAGCCTCCGCCGCCCCTCCCCACTCCGGCGAGCCATCGATCGCGATGAACTTCAATGGGGGCGCGGATGCCGAGCGCGCCGGCGGAGTCAAGCGCGTTGGTCAGGCTCGGGTGGCGCGGGGCTCTACCTCGTCAACAAGACCCGCCACTAGTCGTCTTCAAGCGCCTCGAGGCGAGGGGATCAAGGAAAAGGTAACCCTGGGGTCGATCCTTGGACGGCTTTGCTTGCTCCCTGTTGTTCTCTGCGCGATTGGTCCGCGGTTGATTTCTGTTCGCCTTTGGGCGTTTGCTCCGTGCAGGTGTACGCCGAGGGGACCCAAATCGTCATCTCGTGGTTTGAGAAGCCGATCATCAACGACGTCTGCGCACGGCCCAGCCTGGTGGAGAACACCTCCGGGAGATAGGATTGGTAACGTTCTCCTGTCACGATCCCTCGTCGCCTAGAACAGATGCGTGATTTATCGCTTACCTGGGTGCCAAATCCATGATTAGGAGGGTCCGATTTTAGTTGGCCTTGTTGATGTTCTTCAAGTGTATCCTGTGAGAGGTTCAGACTTCAGACACATGTGAAGTGATTAATTTGCTAGTGATTTGGACATGTGATTGGGGTCTGTAATTGTAGACTGTAACAAGATCGTGCATATAGCAATTTGGACAGGTTGATGGGGTCGTGGCATTGTCATTTCCGAGCCCTGTAATAGGATTGGACACATCTCAAGTGTTTATCAATTTTGATAGGTGGGTGGCGTCTGGTACACGTAATGTGTTTGCCAATTGCCATTATGATTTCTGAGTTTCCGGTTGCCGTGACAACAGCTGCTACTGCATACCTGCCGTTGATGGAGTCAATTTTTGTTGACTCATTTGGATTTCAATTCATCCAACTGCATTGTACCATATGCATTGTCTAGTGTCTACGCTCTATGAATATGCATTTTGGCTAATTTGCTTTTAATTTATTAACAGTGGTCGCCATAATATATTGCCTGTGAATAAGCATTTCAACTCATTCGCTTTGAATCTGTTAACAACAGTCACGAGTACCTTTTTTTTTTTGCTTCATCATTATATGCCGCCATGACGATTTAAGATGGTTAGCTGATGCTGAACAAGTTATATCATTCTCACTATGTGGATTTATTAGTGGCCATGCGCTTCTTTTCTTTTTGAAAGTAGCGTTTACACAGCAGTTCCTTGCATATATTTGATACCGCTTGATAATTTGGACAGGCGAGAATTAGTCCCTGTGTTCTTACACGACCAATGCCAGAGACCACCAACTATGTAGAGGACCCACTGGGAGAGAACTATAAGGAGAGAGTATTGCTTTCAATCATTCATGAAATACCCAAAGCCGTGGTTGCCCAATACAGTGCTAATCACACAGAGAGAGGTACAGCTTCACCATGTTTGCTGTATGTACATGCTTTCCATGCTATAGTAGATGCTGGTCTTACTTGAAATATGTTACTCCCTCCGTTTTGAAATAATTGTCGTTGGAGGGGGTTTTCCGCCAGGTGAAAATGAGTGAAATTACCAACCTGCCCCTCCCCCACCCACCGATTTGAAATCGCATGGGCCGTCGTCTTCCTCCGTCGCTCCTTCCCTCCGCCAGGACTCCGTCGTCTTCCTCCGTCGCTCCTTCCCTCCGCCAGGACTCCGTCGTCTTCCTCCGTCCATCGCTCCTCCCCTTCGTCAGGCTCCTCCGTCGTCCACATCTACGGCGCCCTTCCCACCGGTTGCCTGCGCCGCTCCAATCGAGAGCCCGATCCCCTCTGGTCGCCCTTCCCGCCGCGATCGAAAGCTTCCTCGCCGCGGTCCGGAGCTCCCTCACCGGTGGCCGCCTTTCCCCACCGGTTGCCTGCTCCGCCGCAGCACCGAATCCTTCCCTGCTGGCCGCATATCCCTCGTCGGCCGCCTCCCTCCACTCCAACCGAGAGCTCGAGGTCAGCCGCCGCTGCTGCTCGCTGCTCCTTTCTGTTCCTGCATACGAGTAAGATGTCGGCGTAAACGAATCAGATGTCTCCAAGTCTGAACATGGGAAGCCAAGCGGTCAACAATCACAAGGAAACGATGAACAAGACACAAGCAACTACAAAGATGTTGAAGAAGAGCGTATGGATTTGATCTTCTTGCCTTGGTCCCACTACTAGAAAAAGGGTCAAATGTGAGACACATTAGTCCCGGTTTGTAACAGAACCGGCACTAATGTGTCCATTAGTGTCGGTTCCAACGGCTAGCCGGGAGGAGCTCTTTAGTACCGGTTCGTGGCAAACCTTTAGCACCGGTTCGTGCCACGAACCGGTACTAATGAGAGTGGTGGTAGGATGTTGTCAGAGTGGGGCCCTTCCAGCACCTTTAGTACCGGTTCGTGGCATAAACTGGTACTAAAGGTCGTCCTATATAAATCCTTCGTCCACCCGCACTCTGTTCTTCCCCCTTTCCCCTCTCCCTCCCCTCTGTTCTTCCCTTCTTCCTCTCGAGTTCATCACAAAATTTGCCCCAAATTTGTCAAGATTTGCAGGCCCTCATCCATTCAAATGATCACCAAGGTTAGCAACTTTGTCCTTTCATCTCTCATTGCTAGATTAGCTCTTGCATTGGTTTATATAGTGATTAATTGTGGGTTTTAGTAATTTGGGAGGAATTATATGTGGTAGTATTTGATTTATATGCAATTTGAGGTCAAAATAACACTTAGTTTGCATATGTAGGTGTGGTTTACTTAGTGCCTTCTAAATCTCCGTCGTAACCACCGTCGATCGCCCGCACCGTCCCGTCGCCGGCACCACCTTGTGGTGAGCCTCTTGTTCATGAAATTTTATATAAAAAGTTGATGTTTGTGTGATTTGGATATATAGTTACTCGTATAATAATTATCTTACCCGTATGTTGTTTGTTATACATAGTGCCATGGTTTTGATATCCGTCCCCGTCAGCCCTCGTCCTTGTTATGATTCGGATGTGGTATATTCTCTTTTAAAACTATTTGTTGCATTTCGTGTTTATGACAAATTATGCCCATCAAGTTGACATAGATATTTTTATCTAGGAGGTATGTGAACCGGAAATTCCAACCGACCCTATTGTCGAGAGGTTAAATTTAGTTGAAAGAGAAAACGAGTACTTGAAAGAAAAATTGAAAAGAATTGAGGGGGAGAAGATGGAATTGGAGTTGCATGTTGCCGATGTCGTCGATGATCACAAGATCAAGATGGAGAAAATGTGCTTGAAGATTAGAAAGATTAGAAAATATGCCATCGATAGTGAGGCTTGGTATCATTATGCTGTTGGATCAATTGTTACCTTAGTTGCGATCTTGATCGCATTTGTTGTTGCATTTAAATGCTTTAGCTAGAGAGTTATTTGTTTGTTGCATTTAAGTGTTGTATGAACTTTATGTATGAACTTGTATTAATTTGGTCTATTCGGTGTTGTGTAATGAAGATGAGCCGGCAATGGATGTACGATGACCGATGCTCTCCCCAGTTCGTTGAGGGCGTGCATACTTTTCTACTTGCGGCTGAGGCAAACAAGCGGGCGGATGGTTTTATGCCTTGTCCATGTGCTGGCTGTAAGAATGGTCGCAATTACTCTACGTCAAGAACCATTCACGTCCACATGTTTGAGTCCGGTTTCATGCCCCACTATAATGTTTGGACCAAGCACGGAGAAAGAGGGGTTATGATGGAAGACAATGAAGAAGAAGAGGACGACGACAGCTATCCTGGCCATGGGTTCCCTGAATACGATGATACAACAATGGGGGAAGAAGCTGAGCCGATAATGCGGGAAGAAGCTGAGCCGGCAATGCGGGAAGAAGCTGAAGAAGAGGCATCAGATGAGCCCGTTGATGATCTAGGTCGGGCCATTGCCGATGCAAAGAGAAACTGTGCAAGTGATTTGGAGAAGAAGAAGTTGCAGCGCATGTTAGAGGATCACAAAAAATTGTTGTACCCGAATTGCGAGGTGACAAGAAAAAGCTGGGCACCACACTGGAATTGCTGCAATGGAAGGCAGAGAATGGTGTATCTGACAAGGGATTTGGAAAGTTGCTGGTAATGATAAAGGATATGCTTCCAAAGGACAACGAATTGCCTGAGAGTACGTACGAAGCAAAGAAGGTTGTCTGCCCTCTACGGTTAGAGGTGCAGAAGATACATGCATGCCCTAATGATTGCATCCTCTACCGCGGTGAGTACGAGGATTTGAACGCTTGCCTGGTATGTGGTGCATTGCGCTATAAGATCAACCGTGATGAGCATGGTGATGTCGAGGGCGAGCGCCCCAGGAAGAAGATTCCTGCCAAGGTGATGTGGTATTCTCCTATAATACCATGGTTGAAACGTCTGTTCCAAAACAAAGAGCATGCCAACGCGATGCGATGGCACAGAGAAGACCGTAAGAAAGACGGAAAGTTGAGAGTACCCGCTGACGGATGGCAGTGGAGAAAAATCGAAGAAAAGTACGGGAAGGAGTTTGCAGATGACGCAAGGAGCGTATGGTTTGGTCTAAGCGCAGATGGCATTAATCCTTTTGGGGAGCAGAGCAGCAACCATAGCACCTGGCCTGTGACTCTATGTTTGTATAACCTTCCTCCTTGGTTGTGCATGAAGCGGAAGTTCATTATGATGCCAGTGCTCATCCAAGGCCCTAAGCAACCCGGCAACGACATTGAAGTGTACATAAGGCCATTAGTTGAAGAACTCTTACAACTGTGGAATGGAACAGGTGTACGTGCGTGGGATGAGCACATGGGGGAAGAATTTGACCTAAAGGCATTGCTGTTCGTGACCATCAATGATTGGCCTGCTCTCACTAACCTTTCAGGACAGACAAACAAGGGATACCGCGGATGCACGCACTATTTGGATGATACCGACAGTATATATTTGAATAGTTGTAAGAAGAATGTGTACCTGGGACATCGTCGATTTCTTCCGAGCAGGCATCCCGTAAGAAAGAAAGGCAAGCATTTCAAAGGTGAGGCGGATCACCGGACGAAGCCTCGCCACCGTACTGGTGCTGATGTACATGATATGGTCAAGGATTTGAAGGTGATATTTGGAAAGGGTCCTGGCGGACAACCTGTTCCAAAGGACGCTGACGGACGCGCACCCATGTGGAAGAACAAATCTATATTTTGGGACCTGCCATATTGGAAAGACCTAGAGGTCCGCTCCGCAATCAACGTGATGCACGTGACGAAGAATCTTTGCGTGACCCTGCTTGGCTTCTTGGGCGTGTATGGGAAGACAAAAGATACACCTGAGGCACGGGAGGACCAGCAACGTATGCACGGAGAAGACGGCATACATCAGGGTCATGCAAGCTACGCTCTTACCAAAGAAGAGAAGGAAATCTTCTTTAAATGCCTGCTCAGTATTAAGGTACCGTCTGGCTTCTCGTCGAATATAAAGGGAATAATAAACATGGCAGAGAAAAAGTTCCAGAACCTAAAGTCTCATGACTGCCACGTGATTATGACTCAACTGCTTCCGGTTGCATTGAGGGGGCTTCTACCGGAAAACGTTCGATTAGCCATTGTGAAGCTATGTGCATTTCTCAATGCAATCTCTTAGAAGGTAATCGATCCAGAAATCATACCAAGGTTACAGAATGATTTGGTGCAATGTCTTGTCAGTTTCGAGTTGGTGTTCCCACCATCCTTCTTCAACATCATGACGCACGTCCTAGTTCACCTATGCGAAGAGATTAACGTTTTGGGTCATGTATTTCTACACAATATGTTCCCCTTTGAGAGGTTCATGGGAGTCTTAAAGAAATATGTTCATAACCGTGCTAGGCCAGAAGGAAGCATCTCCAAGGGCCATGAAAATGAGGAGGTCATTGAGTTTTGTATTGACTTTATTCCTGACCTTAAGCCGATTGGTGTTCCTGAATCGCGGCATAAGGGCAGACTGGATGGAAAAGGCATACTAGGAGGGGAACAAATAATATGTATGGACGGACATTCTCTCACTGAAGCACACTACACAGTTCTATAGAATTCCGCCTTGGTGGCTCCGAGTATGGATGAACACAAGAATTTGCTACGCTCCAAACACCCGGAGCGGTCTGATGACTGGATTACACGTGAACAAACCAGGAGTTTCGCCAGCAGGTTGCAGACACGTACCATGCATGACACCTCTATTGAAGATGACCTGTACTTGTTGTCCCAGTTACCATCTTCGAATATAATGACTTTCAAAGGGTACGAGATAAATGGTAATACATTTTACACGATCGCCCAAGATAAGAATAGCACCAACCAAAACAGTGGTGTCCGCTTTGATGCAGAAACCAAGACGGGAAAGGAAACATATTATGGTTATATACAGGACATGACTATCGACGTGGTTTAAAGGTCCCTTTGTTTCGGTGCAAATGGGTCAATATGACACGAGGCGGGGTAACGGAAGACCCGCAGTACGGAATGACAATAGTGGATCTCAACAATCTTGCGTATGCAGACGAACCATTCGTCCTAGCCAATGATGTGGCACAGGTTTTCTATGTGAAGGACATGTCTACCAAGCCAAGAAAAAGAAAAGATAAAGAAGCGAATGCATCGTACGATGAGACAAAGCGGCACATAGTTCTTTCTGGGAAGAGAAACATCGTGGGAGTGGATGACAAGACAGACAAGTCAGAAGATTATGAAAAGTTTGATGAAATTGCTCCATTCACAGTGAATATTGACCCGAGCATCCCGTTAAATGATGAAGATTTTCCATGGTTACGGCGGAAAGGGACACACGCGAAGAAAAAGTTTCACACCCAAAGATCTGGGATGTGATCGGCTTCACTAGCTATCATCACTTTCTTCTGTGTTTCGCACCGAGAGGGGAATCTCTGTAATAGTTAGGGTAGTTATGTGTTTTGGCATTTGAAACGCGAAGAAATTTTATGTGCAAATAAATTCACACTAATTTCAAATAATTCAAAATTTAAACTATTCAAATTTGAAAACTACGAGCACTAACAGAAAGTTTGTAATTTTTTGTACCTAAAGAGGCTGTGTCAGCCTACGGTCAGGCTATGGCCCCACCATCACAATTTAGTGCCGGTTCGTACCACGAACCGGTACTAATGAGGTTGTGTCAGGTAAGGCTGGGGCCCCACGAGCACCTTTAGTACCGGTTCATGGATGAACCAGACGTAAGCTGTTTTTTAGTCCCACCTCGCGAAGTGAGAGGGACTAGGAGCGGTTTATAAGCACTGAGTGCAGAGACGATGAAGAAGAGGATCAATGCTCACGTTGCTTAGCTACAACCTTCAGGAATACGGTAGACTGCACGAAGCTATGCGCAGTGCAGTTTACACTATTCCGAAAGGCTTGAAGCAAATTAACGAGCATTGCACCTCTTTTTTATTTTTAATAACTTATTACAACTCCGGACTTCTTCTGTTATGGCAAAAACTAATTGCACGTCGACATTTCTTTTTTTTAAGTTATAACTCCAGACTTTGACCATCAAGTTTTGCAGAAAAGAAAAAATAGCAGAAAAGAAAGAAAAACTATAGCTGAAAAGAAAAAAACTATATAAAAAACTACTCAAAAATAAATAGAAGAAAATAAATATAGCAGAAAAGAAAAAACTACTCAGAAATATATAGAAGAAAAAATAAAGCAGAAAAGAAAAAAATTATATTTGCTATTTTTCAATCGTTTACAAAATGATTATGAAATTGAAAATCACTACAAAATGAACTCTGAAAATGTTGAATTTTGGCAAACTAGATGAAAAACTACTCACAAATAAATAGAAGAAAATAAATATAACAGAAAAGAAAAAACTATACAAAAAACTACGCAAAAATAAATAGAAGAAAATAAAGCAGAAAATAAAAAAAACTATAAAAAAAATTGGGGCGCTGCCCTGTGGGCCTGATAGGCCACAGGTGTGTAATGACAGGCCTTAAAGGCCCATCAGACTCACAGGGTAGCGCGTAGAGTTTAGGCCCACAAGCCTGCTATACAGAGGAGTTCGAAGTGGTAGCCGCGGCTGGGTTTATAAACCAGTGCGGCTGCCCTTCGCCCGGCGAGGTGGGACTAAACTTTGGGGTTGCAGCGCGAGGCCTTTAGTACCGGTTGGAGCCACCAACCGGTACTAAAGGGGGGGGCCTTTAGTACCGGTTTGGGCCACCACCCGGTACTAAAGGGGGTCGCTTCCCGCCGCTTGGGCTGGCCAAAACTGGCCTTTAGTACCGGTTTGTGGCACAAACAGGTACTAAAGGCCCCTCCTATATAAACAACACTTGCAAAAATTTCATTCTCCCTCTGTTTCTTCCTCTGTTTCCGTCGTCTCTGTCGCCGTCGCCGCCCTCGTCTCCGTCGCCGCCCCCGTCCCCGTCGCCGCCCCCGTTCCCGTCGCCGCCATCGTCTCCGTCGCCGCCCCGGGCCCGTCCCCGTCGCGCCGTCCCCGCGTCGCCGCCTCGGCCCGTCACCGCCCCCGGCCGTCGCCTCGCCGTTACCGTCGCCCCGATGTGAGCTCTCCCCCTCTAACCCCTCTCCCTCGCCCCCGGCGGCCACCATGGGCGCCGCCCCTCCCTGAGCCCATACACACACACACACAAGCATGATGAACACACACACACACATATGTATGAATTAATGCATGTATATATTAGTATATACGTATTTTGTATGTTTAATTAGTTTAGATTATTTAGATTATTATTTTTTCACTATTATATATGTATGAATGCATGTTAGATGGATATAATTAGTGTTTAATTAGTATGGAATTTTTTTATATAATGTTGTTTTTCAGTTTTTTAATGGATGTATAGAAGTTGTGTTTTCTGTTTTTAGTGTTAGATGCTTAATTAGTATGAAATAGTATATAGATTTTTGAAATAGTAGAAATGTTAGTAATTTTAGTTATCAAAATCCAATCATTAAAAAAATGTTACTTTTTGCGGGCATATAGCTAGTATTTGTTCTCGACGATGCCCGGCCCGCATCCTCGCCGTCGACCCGTCCGCGACGACGTCCAGCCGACCCATGTCCGGGACTGGGCTCCGCCGGGCTGGCACTGGGAGGTGCTGCCTGGAGGGGCGCGCCGCTTGATGAGGAATCCGGCCCCGGGTCCCGTCGTCGACCCTGACCTCGTTTGGTGGCGTTCGCGTGGGCCAGTTTCGGTGCGGAGGGACCCGGCCCCGCCGGAGGTGGTACGTCGCCGTGTCAGGGAGGAGGACGAGCACGTCCATCGCTACATGGTTGCGTTAGAGGGCGACAGGTTCTCCAATACCTGGCAGTATCTTCGGGGATCTCACTTCAGCTATGATCCTGTGAGGGTTCCTTCTCTTTGGGTGTCCACCGCCCGCGCCGCAGGAACCACGAGTGTCCTAGATTCTTCTGTATTATTCGATCTTTAATTAGCTAGCCAGTGATGTACTATTCAATATTATATATTATTCGAGACGATGTATTCGAGATTATATCTATTATTCTAGACGAAGTATTCGAGATTATATCTATTATTCGAGACGATGTAATTTGAATACTAAATTGTTTTATATTTCTTTTGAATTAGTTAAATAAAAGCTATGGCAGACAATACCGACAGAGAGGGAGAACAGACCATGTTCGATATGATACGCGGGCCAGATGATAATCAGAATGAAGAAGATTATGACGGCTCCGAATTTCTAAACAACACCGGAGAGGGTGATATGATATTCGATCGCGACGACCGAATTGATGAATTCATGAACTACGATTATGACGATGACGAAGAACATGTTGATCCTCAAACAACAAAGACCGGCGAGGTATATATATTTATATAAGCAGGTATCTGGTGATCATCACATATTTTAAATGACTTGAAGATATATTAACGAATCGATCTTTGTTCTTTCAGCCATCCGGATCGAGCAAATCTTCAGGCAAAAGGACGAAACGAGGCCCGAACAAAAAGTTGAAGAAGGGCGTAAAGTACAATATCGAGGCAGTCAGACCTAATGGCGAACCATTAGCGCCTAAGAAGATTGCGGACAAGTTCGTTTGTCAGTGCGGAGTTCTTGTGAAGGACCAACTCCCGATCTCCCTTCAAGAATGGAGAGAGCCAGCAAAAGACAAAAGACAAAAAGGCAAAGAGGACGCTGCTCCACGTCCAGATGTTACTTTTGTCGACAAGAATCAAAAAGATCTGCTTTGGGATACTCTCATGGAACATTTCACCCTACCAGATCATTTCGCAGAAGCAGATGTGCAGAAAGTCAAGGACGCTGCTCTTAGGAAGATGGCGGTTGCATTCAAGAACCACAAGAATCGTGAATGGGACAAGTACGTCAAGGGAGGAAGGAAGACTCCAGTATTCGAGGGAACACTAGAGAATCAACGTGCTCATTGGGACGATTTCGTGAAATTCAAGGATTCGGAATTATCTAAGGAACGGTCGAGAATAAACAAGAAGAATGCCGAAAAAAGGATAAGTTCCATAAGCTGGGGCCAGGTGTCTATGCGGTGGCAATGCCTAAGTGGGATAAGTCTGAGAAAGAGATGGAGGATGCAGGTGCCACTCCGGTTACTAAGAGCTGGCCCCCCAGGGTCAGGACTTGGTTCTATATGCATGGGGGGGAGTTGGACCCGAAGACAGGCAATGTTTCGACGAGGACAAGTCTGAAGGGAGCCGACGATGCGATACTTGTTGCAATAGAAGAGGCACGATCGGGGGTGTTCCAGCCCAACATAGAGAACGACGAGCTTACGCGTGCCCTGGGAAATCCTGAACACCCGGGAAGAACACGAGGCAAGGGCGCTATTCCGTGGTATGAGGGGTTTTCAGACTGGAACACCGACTACAGAACCCGTGCGAGAAAGAAGATTGCGGAGGAGAAGAAGAGGAAGATGGAGGAGGAGCAGAGGAAGCGGGACTATGAACGCCTTCAAGGCCTAGAAGCAAGTCAAGCGGAATTGGTAGTCAAATTCCAGCGGCAGCAGGAGCAGATCGACTCATTTACCCAGCAAAGGGGGTCTCAGCAGCTGCAGCAGCTAGCGAATGATCCAGCATTGGATAGCACCGCCCCATCCATGCCGAGAAGGAGCGTGGGTTCCGCCCCGGACGATGCAATGCTGGGTAGATACCCCGTGGATGACATCACGGAGAACACTAGCTGCGAGCTACACGTCAAAATGAAGAACATATCCATGAAGGTGGCGGACGCCGTTGCTTTTACAAATCCCCCCGAGGCAACCTTCCATTGCAACCCGATTCCAGCGGGCTATGCTCGTGTCTTGGTTGATGAGGTGGTGGACCCATATTCGGAGCTAGAGCTTGACATTCCTGGAGGTGACGACGAGCGCTTTCTCGGAGAGGCCAACCATCGTATCATCCTATGAAAAAATGATTGCATCATCTTTCGAAGGCCACCGACACCGCGTCAGCCGACTCCTCGTCGAAGTCCGCCACCGAGTCAGCAGTCTCCCGCTCCTGCAAGTCCACCAAGTCCAGCAAAGTGTCAGGCCACTCCTCCTCCAAGTCCGGCAAAGTGTCAGGACACTCCTCCTCCTCCAAGTCCACCACAGCGTCAGACGTCCACTCCTCCTCCAAGTCCGGCACAACCTCAGGCCACTCCTCCTCCAAGTCCGGCACAGCTTCAGGCGGCCACTCCTCCTCGTCCAACTCAGCCCCGTCAGCCGTCTCCGCCGCCTCAGCAATCACAGAAGAGACACCCCGCAGCTATGGTGTGTAGAGGTAGTACAGGAAGTACAAGCGGAGGCAAGCGATATAAATATGGTCCAAGCCTCACGCCTCTTCCGCAGAGGGCTTATGACAGGTCCGAGGAGGAAATTGCAGCCATATCGAAGTCCGAGGTGGAAGCCCATTTTGCACCGAAACCGCCACCGCCGCCAAGGGAGAAAGTGCCTGAGGAAACGGTTGACCACTTCATTCGTATGGCTCAACCACCAGCTCCCAAGCCTGTTGACACAGACTATGAGCGCCACATCAAGAAGTTAAATCGAGCACGTCTACGCAAGGAGGCGAGCTCGGGATCGAGCAAACAAGAAGCAGCTGTCAAAAAATGCGGGAAAACCATTCCCCAGCTAGGAGAACAGGCGGCGCAATCGATCCCCTCGCTTGTTGTGCCAACAACACGTGACAGTACGCGCGCCCAATATTATTGTGGGCAAGCAGTTTATGTTCCTGAGGTGGGCAATGTGGTAATAATGGAGGACCATATAATGCAGGCTGAAGTTCTCAAAATCACTGTTGGACAACTCCTCGAGATTGAGCCCATGCCTGTGCTTAGAGAGGATGAAATAAAACGGAAATATGTCCGGGGCCAACCTTTGGTCGAGCCAGACAAGGTCAAGAACCTCCCAACGAGAATGTATGAATTGCATCAATGGTACATGAACATTACCAAGATTTCAGATCGATTGTCCCTCATGGTGAATGTCAAGGAGGATCATTACTTCCATAAGAAAGCTCTGTCCGTTGAGTATTCTGAACTGTTTCAGTTATACAATCAAGACGCACTCGACAAATCTATCGTTAGTTGCTATTGTCTGTAAGTGATTTTTTCTGTAATTTAAGTCTCAAGCTAGCTGTAGTGATCCTTTTGATCGTCAATCATTACCTGTAATTATCCTCACTATATTCTTTTCTATGGTATTATGCAGGATGAAGATGTATGAAATGAGAAAAGTTGGACGCTATGGCATTGGGTTCATTGACCCAAACACCGTTAATGAATACACATGGCGGATAAATCGACATCATCAAAAGGACGTAGAGGACAACATGCTAGAGTTTTTGAAGCACCTCAAATACAATGAAGATATACTACTTCCTTACAACTTTCAGTGAGTCACACTGTCTTGTACTACAAATTCTCTGTTTTTTGCCTACTAGCTAGCTACATGTTTTTGCTTACATATGTCCGCTTAATTAAGACATGCAAACGTGTGTGCATGCAGATTTCACTGGGTCTTGTGTATCATTAAAGTTGACGACGGAACAGTTGAAATACTGGACTCACTACTCAAAGTTAAAACTGACTATAACATCTTGTTTGGGATAGTCAACAGGTAATTTCAATCATTATATATTAACTATATATCTCGGCCTATTTAGTTCGTCATTTCATGATATGAACTATTTAATAACCCCTTTATTCATTTTCTTTGTCGGCGGGCAGGGCTTGGGAAAGGTTCATCAGCGTCACGGAAGGCAAATGGAAAAAAAAGCTTACATGGGGAAGACCCAAGGTAAGTAATTAAGTAGTACTAGCTAGCTAGCTAGCTGCCATCTCTTTAATTATCATGCTTGATTAATTATTATCTGATCAAATTCCATTCTCGTAAAGGCCCTGAAGCAGGCGCAGGGGACTGATCTGTGTGCATTCTGCGTTTGCGAGAACATTCGCATGATGGCGTCCGAAAGGAGCAGATCTCAAAGACAGGAATGGGTACGCTTGTCAGAACACTATTCATAATTTTTACACCATTATCGATATCTAGTCACACAACTAATACACATGCATATTGATCTCCTTCTTAACAGTTCAGAGAGGTGCGGGGGAAGCTCCTAGAAACGGAGCGCGTAGAAGCACTTCAAGAGGAAATAGCGGAATTTTTGCTCGACCAGGTCATAAATCCGAAGGGAGAATACTATTACCCGCTACCGCCCCCATGAAAACCACTTCTAATTGTCATCGTGCTCCGAAGGCACCAATTAGGCTAATGCCACTGGTTGCGAAGGCAACATGCATATGTAGGAGAAATTGTATATATAGCTAGCTATACATTTGTGTATGCGTGAATTAATTAATATGGTGGTTTGTGAGACATTGATGATATATATATGCATGATTGGTTCTACTAGAAATTCTATTTATATATATATATATGCATAACGTGTACAATGTGTAGTATCGTAAAATACCAGCAAACGAAAAAGAATTAAAATGGAAACACAAAATTAAATGAAAAAGAAATCATAAAACTAAAAAAAACCAAACCTTATAGTACCGGTTGGTATTACCAACCGGTACTAAAGGGCTCCAGCCCCCCGGAGCTGGCTCGTGCCACGTGGTTGCCCTTTACCACCGGTTCGTGCTGAACCGGTACTAAAGGGGGGGGGGGCTTTAGTGCCCACACTTTAGTGCCGGTTATGGAACCGGCACTAAAGGGCCTTACGAACCGGTGCTATTGCCCGGTTCTGCACTAGTGTCCGTGGAGGAGACTGTCCGGAGTGTGGAGTCGTCCACATGTACCGGGGTGAATCGCGAGGAAGCTGAAAGAAATCTTGAGTAAGAACACACGACAATACGGTACAGAGGAGAGAGGACAAGAAAGAAGAAGACCAGGTTGGTTGGGCATGAGAATCTAGAAGACTGACCGTCGGGGCCCTGCGGGAAGCGGCCAGTGAAGACGACGAGGACAAGGACGGACACCACGAGGAGGGCGGCGAAGGGCGCGCCGACCCTGCGGCGCCAGATGCCGCCCAGCTCATGAGGCCCCAGCCGAGCTCGGCGTGCCCTCCTGCTCAAGCTGCTCCAGCCACTAGCGGCGCCTGCCCGCCTTGGCCTCCCGTGCCTGCTGCCCCTAGGTCCTTCACCAGCGCGGCCTGCCGCAGCTCGTACACCTCCTCCTCGTTCGTCGTCCGCGTTACCACCAGGCTCGGCCTCGGCGCCGCGCCGCCCCTCGACCTCCATCCCGCGGCGGGGAGCAGGCCGCCGCCCATGTGTACATCAGACGTCGCATCCACCACCTCCGTCGCCAGATCCAAAGCAGGCGCACGCGGATCCAGCTCCTCCGTCGCCATAAGCTCGCCGCCGGAGCAAAAATCTGAACTTTGACCTTGGATGCGGGATGTGAGTGGAGCAGGGTGCGAGTGGACGACGGGTGTGAGTAGAGGCGGAAGAATGATGGCGGCGACGGGAAGTGATGGTGGCCGCCTGGCCGGCGTGGTGGTGGCCGACAAGGTGAGCGAGGTGGTGGCCGGCGAGGTGGTCGAGGTGGTGGCAGAAGAGAGGCGAAGGGGAGGAGAGCGACGAGTGAGTGGAGAGCGACGAGTGAGGGTAAAATGGGAAAGTGCGTTAATTTCGTAACGTGGCTGAACTTGTACTGGAGTTGCCCAACGACAATTATTTCGGAACAGAGGGAGTACTAACTTATCCTTCATGTAATGGCAGGCCGTGAGCAGGGAGATCAGGAAGGTTCTAACATAGAGGGCAAAGAATTTCAACATTGCTCTGGATGATGTGTCCATTACCAGTCTCAGCTTTGGTAAAGAGTTCACTCATGCCATTGAAGCCAAACAGGTTGCTGCTCAGAGACCGCGACCGCTTCTTGTTTCTTGTTTCTTGTTTCTTGGGCAACAAGAAGAAATGAGACCGCTTCTTGTCATGCATGTTATGGTTACTGTTGGCCGTCTCCGTTGTCTCTAGGACTCGCGACCTGAAAACAACAAAGACGCCTTTGCTACTGTGGACCGTTTGTGCGCTTTTCAAGTGAACCTGTCAGCTACTATTTCTGTGTGTAGCTTATAACGTCTGGGCGGTTATGTGGTGAGTATGTTGACCTTTTCATGTTCATCTTGGCTTGTTTCTTTCATGCTGCGAATTTCATTGCTGCTGCGAGTTCTATGAGGCCTTGCATCTGTTGTCTGTTATTTTACACAATTCAACACAGGACAGCTTGATGCCCAGGACCATAAACTTCTGTACTTCTGCGTATTTTTTTAATCTTTTCTGAGTGTCGAGTTACGGTGACAATGGTTGTCATAGCTTACCTGCCATCAATGAAGTATATTTTTGTTTACTCACTTGGATTTTAATGCAACTCATGTCAGTCGATCTACGAAATCCTACAGCATTGTAGCCTATGGACTGTCTAGCGTCTACTGCTCTGTGAATAAACATTTTAGCTCATTTGCTTTCAATCTATTAGCAGTGGTCACCATTATATATTGCCTGTGAATAAGCATTTCGACTCATTCACTTTAAATCTGTTAACATCAGTGACAAGTACTTCTTTTGCTTCATCATTACGTCTTTCCATGACGATTTAAGACAGCTGATGCTGAACAAGTTATATCATTCCGACTATGTGAATTTATTAGTGGTCATGCACTTCTTTTCTTTTCAAAAGGGAGCATTTACACGGCAGCTCATTGCCTATATTTGATACTGCTTGATAATTTGGGCAGGTGAGAATTGATATTCATGTTCTTACACGGCCCATGCCAAAGAGACTACCAACTATGTACAGGAACCTCTGGGAGAACTATAATGAGAGTGTTGCCTTCAATCATTCATGAAACACTCAAAGCTGCGGTTGCCCAATACAATGCAAGTCAGCTAATCACACAGAGAGAGGTACAGCTTCACCATGTTTGCTGTGTGTACATGTTTTCCATGCTATAGTAGATACCTTACTAATAAAGCGGCTATCGCTTCTGCCCGTCCGTCATTAAAACTGCCCCTAAAGTTGCAAATAATTACCCACCAATGCCACCGGTAAGTGAGAAGAACGTTTTGTTTTTTTTTCCGCGCTCGCCCATAGCTCAATAAGGGGAGATCCCCTCATATACAACGACCAGGCGAGCAGCGCACTGGTTGGTTCCGTGACCTACCGCGCTAGAGGTTGTGGGTTCGATTCCCACAACCACCCTTTTCCTTTAAAAAATCAATTACTTTTTGAAATTTTCATATCTTTGAAACCCTAACTTTAAATCTGACATGCCATACATGAAAATTCATCAGAAAAATATATAGATTTCAAATATGCTATTATCATTAATTTTTGAAATTACGTTCAGGGTGCAAACTTAAATAATACCTTCTTTGTATGATGAGATATTTTAGAAATGCCTATTACATATGTCCTTATAGATTGGTTGTTTTTGTGGAGCTATCCTATATGTTTGCAACCAAATTAAGTCTTGAACTGAATTATGATTGCACACACACACACACACACACATTCGCGTCGCGTCGCATATATATGCGCTGGGTATATTCACTCTGTCTGAACAAACTTGTCCTTCAAAGAGATATACCTAGCACTAATTTGGTGTTAGATACATCCATTTGATTTTTGAAATTTTCATATCTTTGAAACCCTAACTTTAAATCTGACATGCCATACATGAAAATTCATCAGAAAAATATGTAGATTTCAAATATGCTATTATCATTAATTTTTGAAATTACGTTCAGGGTGCAAACTTAAATAATACCTTCTTTGTATGATGAGATATTTTAGAAATGCCTATTACATATGTCCTTATAGATTGGTTGTTTTTGTGGAGCTATCCTATATGTTTGCAACCAAATTAAGTCTTGAACTGAATTATGATTGCACACACACACACACACACACATTCGCGTCGCGTCGCATATATATGCGCTGGGTATATTCACTCCGTCTGAAAAAACTTGTCCTTCAAAGAGATATACCTAGCACTAATTTGGTGTTAGATACATCCATTTGAGGGACAAACTTGGGACAAGTTATTTTGGACGAAGGGAGTATATGAAAACACTTATGCACATGTTATCATTAAATACTAAAATGTACTTTGCTATTTCATTCTAATGCAATATTTTTTTTGCGCCACTGAGAAACAACAACAAATGCGTAAACATATATTGGCAACTAGGTAGATATTTGCGTTGTATAATGAATTCTAAACACCTTCAGTTCACTTCAAAAATCATCACACCTTTATGTTTTTGCACAACACCACTTATCATGTTGCTTGTTTTTTTAGAAAAGTTATCATGTTGCTTGTTGCGTGGCATCATGAAAGATTTCAAGGATTTGCTGATGTCGTTAAGTGTATGTATGAGGCGTGAATTTTTTTTTCTCCCGTTGCAACGCACGGGCACTTTTCCTAGTAGTAGATAATATCTGGTCTTACTTGGAATTGGTTGCTAACTTATCCTTTATGTAATGGCAGGCTGTGAGCAGGTAGACCAGGATGATTTTGACAGCGAGGCTAAGAATTTCAATATGCTCTGGTTTGTGTGTCCCTTACTAGTCTCAATTTTGGTAAAGAGTTCACTCATGCCATTGAAGCCGAACAGGTTGCTGCACACCAAGCTGAGCATGCCAAGTTCATTGTTGAGAAGGCTGAGCAAGACAAGAAAAGTGCAATTGTTCTTTATGCCCTGTTGACAGTTTCAGTCATAGTTACTACCATCGGTAAGCAAAACAGGAACTAGATACTTTTTCTTTCACATGACTTACTTGTCCTGTCGACAGTTTTAGTCATAGTTACTAGATTCATATTGCCAATCTTCTTTATGTCTATAGCTTCATCATATATTTCATCACTTGTGGAGTTTTGGAGCATCCGAGCCTAACACTGGTTGTTTTGCACATTCCGTTTGTTGAGTTTATGATACACGGTGTTCATACGACCTCCTATTTCCTGCGTCGATGGTTTCAGCCTTTCCTGCGTCCATGACATATTCTAGTGTTGTTTATGTCTTCATAGCTTCATATATTTCACTGCATTTTCTGAGTTTGGGAACACTTTTGCCTGACACTAGTAATTTTGTATATTTCATATGATAGACGATTGCTATCTCCATAGTTTAGTTTCAGACTTCCAGTTGTATGTTCGTGCCACTGAACATAGTTTCAGCTTCCAGTAGGACGAATATATTTTCAGACTTCCCGGGTTTTGTTCATACGACTGAACATAAGTTTAGACTTCTAGTGGTATCTTCGTATGTTCATACTAGTGAATATAGTTTCAGACTTAACCATTTGCTATGTTGATAGTATCACTTCCGATGGTAATTAGTAGAGGCTTATTGCTAGTATCGTTTATATCTTAATAAATTTCATTGCATTTGCTGAGTTTGGTAGCACATTATCAACATTGGTTTTCTTTTACATTTCGCTTGTTGAATTGTAGAGTACCTGATCCAAACACTTATGCGTCTTTCTATATCTGAACAACCCTGCTTTCATCACACTCACACAGATTGAAGCTTCCAGGGAGATCACACATACCATCGCAAGCTCCAACAACAAGGTGTTTCTGTAGTCGAGTATCACCCATACAAGAGCACACGCTGACCGTAGGACGTAACCCCTAGGATCGGAAAGCCATACGAAGAATTACTACATGTTTTATTTTCAGTATTTCTCCCTTGTTCATTTCTAACTTCTCTCCGATTTCAACCTTCTAGATGGCTGCCGAGTTTAACCCAGTCCTGTTATCGGAGTTTTGCTAGCCGGATGCGACGATGTCTTTCGGCAAGCAGCTGGTTCAGATCATCAAGGAGTTGAAGATTGGTCTGCCCTTTATCACCGGACTCCTACCAACGCAGTTCTGGCGGACACTCGTTACAGGATTGTGATTCACATTCCAGGGAGGACTTTCAGAAGCTTATCAGAGACCATTGACTTCTAGTTTACCTCCCCTACTTGAATCCTCGAGAGGGACATGGCTATTCATCGTGCACTTGGATATATCTGGGGGGAGTACAAGGCCGACCTCAAAGGATCAGACCTCACCATGATCTCCCGCAGCAAATGGGGAGATCATGTGCATCGTGAATGATGACTCCATCTCATATGTCCAAGACCTGGAGACTCACATCAGGACTCTGGAGGTTTAGACGCGTAGAAGTTCGAAAATGTTCAGGGAGCTGTTGTTCCGTGAACTGGAGTTGGAGGGAAAGTTGAACCTTAAGAAACCCGGGGGAAAGTTGAACCTTAATAAACCATGATAAAATAAAAATAACTTGGCGGTCATGACTAAGTGATCTCCTCAGATATCCTTACGTCCTCCAGCGGTGCGTCTTCCGGTGCTGTGTCCTCCAGTGGTGCGTCTCCTTCTGGTGCGTCCTTCAGCAGAGCTCTCCTCGTAGTCCTCATCGTTGCTCACTACGGTTCCATCATCACCACTCGAATAAAAGTCTTCTCACAGGTCCATCTTTTCTTCCATCACAGCGATATAAGTCTTCAAGTTCTGGATTCTTTCCAAAAGGTCCTTGACTTCTTCATGCTCATCGTGGTCCTTGAGTGCTTTGTCCTCCAACTCCAGTTCACGGAACAACAGCTTCCTGAACATCTTCGAACTTCTACGCGTCTAAACCTCCAGAGTCCTGATGTGAGTCTCTAAGTCTTGGACATATGAGAGGATGGTGTCGTCATTTACGATGCGCACGATCTCTCCATTTGCAGTTCTTCGGGAGATCATGGTGAGGTCTGATCCAATGAGCTCGGACCTGTACTTCTCCCGGATGTGTCTAAGTGCCGATGAATAGCCATGTCTCTCTCGAGGATCCAAGTAGGGGAGGTAAGCTGGAAGTCAATGGGCTTTGAGAAGCTTCCGAAAGTCCTCCCTGGAATGTGCACCACAATCCTGTATCTAGTGTCCGCCGGAAGTGCGTTGGTAGAAGTCCCGGTGATAGAGGGCAGAGCAATCTTCAACTCCTTGATGATCTGAACCAACTGCTTGCTGAAAGTCATTGTCTGATCTGGCTGGCAAAACTTCGGCAGCAGGACTGGGTTGAACTCGGCGTCCATCTAGAAGGTTGAAATCCGAGAGAAATCAGAAATGAACAAGGGAGAAATACGAAAATAAAACATGTAATAATTCTTCCTATGGCTTTTCGATCCTAGGGGTTACGTCCTACGGTTAGCGTGTGCTCTGAATACCATTTTTGTATGGGTGATACTTCTTGTTGTTTGAGCTTTGCCAGATATGCATGGCTTTCGCTTGTTGAATACCATCACTGTATGTGTTAACAAGGTTTTTTTTTTTAATACTTGAGCAGGGTGAGGCTAAGAGTGCAGAGCTCATTAGTCAGGCCATCGCCAACGACCCTACTTTTGTCACGCTCCGAGATCGCTTATACCATCACAAGCTACAACAACAAGGTGCTCCTTGACTCGAGCGACCTGCTGCTTGGGCTCAGGTCACTGACATCTTGGTCAAATACAAAAAATGAGACCATTCCCTATCATTCATGCTATGGTTGCTATGCGGGAGGTGTCGAGTTCATTCTTGAGAAGGCTGAGCAAGACAAGAAAAAAAATTCAATTATCAGTGCATTGGTAAGCGAAACAGTAACTTGATAGTATTTCTTTCACTAGCAGAGTGCCCGTGCATTGCCACACAATCAAAAGGAAACAGGAGATAACATAATTGTCTCAATGAGTGCATTTATTTTGGATTGTCCATCAGTTAGCTGCAACAAGATAACGACATTATACTCAAGACGAGAGACAAAATAATAATAAAAACTAAGACTTGTTTCTCTTAATTCGGAACTTATTCCTCATATTTTCAAAATCTTGAAATGCTCCTAGAATGTTTTCCCATGCTAACACAAGTTTAGCAAGAACGGACTCGTGAAGATCTATAGATGAAAGGGGAGTTCTCTGATCAAGAGATGGTGGTCGTAAACTGGTAATTGACGTGCAACAATTGTAAAAATAGTTTGTTGTTACGCACTGATTTATCAGCGTACAACCTGCGGACATAAGATGAACCCACTCTTTTCCATGGCGGACCAAATTTAAATAGATCGTAAAACAGTAGATAACAAAATCTTCTCGAAGTTGAAGCAGAAATTCTGTATGGTTTGTCACATATGTCGTTTTATTAACCTCGACAAGCATCACAACAAGAAACTGCCAATGTGTTATGTGTCGTGCCTCATACTTATTTGAATGTCCTCATATTTCTTTTGTATAAATAAAAATTTATTTCATTTCTGGTGGTGTTCAAGAAATCTAATCATCTTGTAAAGTGAACAAAGCTGCTCCCGATACTTTGTGCAAATAGCTTGTTCAAAGCTAGTTATAATTGCTTCTGTCATATCTAGCACAAACTAAACTCAATTCTGCGGCTATCTGTTCTAACTTCTTAACAATGTTTATCATCAGGGAACTTATGTTGTGTCGTCCATTTCTTTATACATGCACACATGTCGCAAGACCATATTTTGTGGCATTTCTGTCCCTCTCGCTCAATGAATGGTGCTTGGTAGTTATTCAGGAAATACACGTTTGCACAACATACACATGGTTTGCATCATTCTAATATCTAGTAATGCGTCTGCAGAAATTTTGCATGCACATAAGAGAACAAATTACCTTGTCATTCTAAAGTAGAAATAAATAATAAATGCCTTGTTCTTGCACACCATCATACCTGGCATCAGGTTGTAACTCAACTTGTATGAAGGCAGTGTTGTAACTTTAATTTAAGTACGATAGGCAAACTTACAATTGCAACCCGAAGAGCTCTGATGGAAGGTGTGTCGCAAAGAGTATTGTATGATTCAGAAACATGATGGAAATGGAAATGAAATCCATCTGTACTTAGCACACTTGTCTACAACTGGTCCAAGTCAGGTCCATTACTTTTACACATGATATAGTTGAAGTGAATAAGTAGTTCTTAACTTATCCTTATACAATAACCAATTTTAAAAAAATAATAATAAAGCTTTGCAAAAATTAGAGGATCTATTTATTGAAACCCTTCCCTCTACTGTATCTTTGACTCTCGAGTTAAAGCATGTGGTGTTGCGGAATTAGTCAAAACAAATTGGAAACCTAACTATTGGTGTGAGTGTTTTTTTTCCTTACACTGAACCCAACTTAAAGGACATTATTTTGTTTGGAATGACACCAACGCCCAGCAGTTCAGAGAATATATTCAAGTATTCAGAAATTTCACCATTGTTGCCTCTGCTTTATTTTTACGGAAATGCTATAATTCTGACGTCAGAATTTTAGGCATGGCAAATTTGACGTTTTCATGGCAATTTATATTAACACGATGATGTCAAATTTAGTTTGCAAGGACGGCAACTTTCTCACAACAAAATGAACTGGGGCATATTTGCCATGCGCGTTAACTAAACTTGCCATTCTCGGGGAACATAATTTGCCATGTAAAACGTTCAATTCACCATGGTCAAAAAAATCTGATGTCAGATTGGTAGTGGAGTCCTATTTTTATTGGTTTATGTTAGTCAACCCAAACTTGAAATCTGACTATTAGCGTGAGTGTTTTTCTTATACTGAACCCAACTTAAAGGATTTAATTTTGTTTGGAAAGACACCAACGCCAAGAAGTTCAGAGAATATATTCATTTATTCAGAAATTTCACTGCTGTTTCCTCCGCTTTATTCGGGGAGATATAAATTCAGTTGAAGGATCTGATATAATACACATTAGCAATGAACTTTGCTTGGCTCTCTCAAGATCTCAGGATACCACAGCAATACCAACATATAAACTCTTGCTAGAAAAATATGTGGTGATGATGCTAATCATGATAAGGTATGGTACATCATTGTAAGTACATCATAGCTAACCCAGTAAGTAAATCCTAGATTGTTGTCAAGAGCTCTGAAAGAGCAGTTATTGTAGTTTTGTTGCCAGCACATGTTTGTATTGATAAAACCTCATTTTGTTCAGCTCCTGAAGCCTGAAGTATGTGAGTTATCAAGAAGCACAATTTGCATGATGCTAATCATGATAAGGTATGGTGTAGGTATTCCCAATTTGATTATAAAATTATGACAAGCGTTTTACTTGGTTCATGATTTGGTACATGCCTCTCTTATCTCACTCTCTACACTGGTTGTGCGGCCATCCGTGATGGTGACCTTGCACTAGTAGAAAACAGGGCATATGTCCGGGCCAGATAAGCCCATTAGTCCCGGTTCGTGAGGCCAAGGGGCCTGCCGGGCCTCGTGGGGCCATTGATCCCGATTTGTCTGGCCCCTTTGGTCACGGTTGGTGGCACGAACCGGGACCAATGGGCCTCGCTCCTGGCCCACCACCATTGGTCCAACCCATTGGTCCCAGTTGATGGTCTGAGCCGGGACCAAAGGGAGGTCTTTAGGACCGGGTCAAGCCACGAACCGAAACCAATGAACCAGCCAGGGGAGAGGGCTTTTGTGTGTAAAACATTAAAAGCAAAAAGAATTTTCATAACATAAATAAAAAAGCAAAAGAAGAAAATAAAATAAATAAGTACAAACAAAATAAAATAAATAAGTAGAAACAGAAAAAACTTTAATAAATAAGTAGAAACAAAATAAACTTTAATAAAATAAAATAAATAAACTATAATAACATAAATAAAAATAACAACAGTAAGTAGAAACAAATAAAATAAATAAAGCAAAAAATAAATAATTTTCATAAAATAAATAAAAGAAGCAAAAAAGGAAAGAAAACAAATAAGTAGAAACAGAATAAACTTTAATAAATAAGTAAAAACAAAATAAACATTTATAAAACCTCTAGTATTATTGAAACTAAAATTATATAAAATTTATGCAACT
>NC_041389.1:700473702-700481991 GCF_002162155.2 Triticum dicoccoides | reverse complement strand
CAAAACATTATAAGAAAAAAGAATTTTCATAAAGATTTTTTTAGAAACTTTAATAGCAAAAAGAATTATCGTAAAGAATTTTTTGTTAGAAACTAAAATAACAAAATATGTTTTTAAATATAATGATACAACACAGTAATACTAAATAGCAGGAAAAAGAATCACTCAAAAATCTATTTTTATAGTAAAGCTATTCAAAAACTAGTGATTCACACAAATTTCCAAAAAATCAAATTTAAACTATTCAAATTAGAAAAAATGGCACTAACAAAAAGTTTATAATTTTTATTACCTAAAAGCAAAAAGAATCACTGAAAAACTAGTAAGTATTTCGCTATAAGTAGAAACAAAATAAAATAAACAAAGCAAAAAATAAAACAAAAAAAATAAAAAAAGTGCCACCTAAAGGGCCACCATGGCCTGAATACGACTAGAAACCCAACAATGGACCAGGATTCAGGCACGCAGTAGGCCCAATAGGACTACAGGCACATACAGTGCGTTTAGGCCCATAAGCCTGCATTTCAGAGGAGCTCGAGAGGGCAGCGGGACTGGGGCTTATAAACCACTCTCGAGCTCCCTCAATTAGCGAGGTGAGACTAAACTTTCGTGCCGCGACGTGCGCAGCACAAGGCCTTTAGTCCTGGTTGGTGGCACCAACCGGGACCAAAGGTGTGCATTGGTCCCAGTTCGTGCCAACAACCGGGACCAATGCCCCCCCTTTAGTCCCGGCTGGTGCCACCAACCCGGACCAAAGGTCTCTAATTCCCGCCCTTTGGGCTGCTGAAAGAGCTTTGGTCCAGGTTGGTGGAACCAACCGGGACTAAAGGGTGGCATTGGTCCTAATTGGTGGCACCAACCGGGGCCAATGTTCTGTCTATATAATCAACACTTGTGAAAATTTTCGTTCAGTTCTTCGATCCCGCCCCGACGACGCCACCAGGCTGCCCCTCTGCCTCACCGTCGCCGTCATTGCCCCTGCCTCTGACGCCGTCGCTGCCCCGCGCCACCCCTGCCCCGACATGGCCGCCCTCTGCCCCGACCTCGCCGTCGTCGCCCTCTGCCCCGACCTCACCGTCGCCGCCTAGTGAGCCCTCCCTTCCCCCGTGCCGCCGCCCCTGCCTGCTCTGCTTGCTGCCCGCCGCCGCCACCGCCCCGGCCTGATCTGCTTTGCCGCGCGCCGCCGCCGCTGCCCGGCCGGCCTGCTCTTTGGTGCTTTTTTTCATACACTTTTTTGTTCATTGATGTATGTATATATGGATGTTGTATGTATATGTATATATATGCACATGTATGTATGATCCATGGATATGTATGCATTGATGTAATATATATTTTTGTTCATAGATTTTTTTTTGTCAATTTATGTATATGGATGTTGTATGTATATGTATATATATGCATATTTACAAAAAAGTTGTGTTGCAAAAGTTACATTTAATGTTAGTTGATTTAGTGCATTTTAGGTTATTAGTAAGTGCTTAGTAGTTGAACTAGTTGATTTAATAAAACTACTTATTTTACTATGGAAGTAGTTTATTTTTAGTAAGTACTACTTTATTTTATTTATAGTAAGTGCTTAGTAGTTGAACTAGTTGATTTAATAAAACTACTTTATTTTATTATAGAAGTAGTTTAATTTTAGTAAGTACTACTTTATTTTATTTATAGTAAGTGCTTAGTAGTTGAACTAGTTGATTTAACAAAACTACTTTATTTTACTATAGAAGTAGTTTATTCTTAGTAAGTACTACTTTATTTTATTTATAGTAAGTGCTTAGTAGTTGAACTAGTTGATTTAATAAAACTACTTTATTTTACTATAGAAGTAGTTTATTCTTAGCAAGAAAATTAATAAAACTAGTTTATTTTTTTAGTTCTTATTCCCGCATCGACGTCGCCGATGCCTATCCCGCATCCTCGTCGTCGACTCGGCAGAGGAGGCCTGCTTGATCAGAGGGGCCATGTCCGGGACTGGGCTCCGCCGGGCTGGTATTGAGAGGTGCTACCTTTCGGGGGGGTAGGTTGGTGAGGAGCCAGTCCTTCGTTGACTCGATCCTTGTTTGGTGGCGGTCGCGTGGGCCAGTGACGGTGCCGAGGCTTCCGAACACCCCGGAGGTGGTACATCACCGTGTCAGCGAGGAGGACGAGCACGTCCATCGCTACATGGTTGCGTTGGAGGGCAGGTTCGACAATACATGGCATGTTCTTCAGGGATCTCATTGGAGCTATGATCCTGTGATGGTTCCTTCTCTTTGGGTGTCCATCGCCCGCGCCGATACCCGTCGGGCGCTATGGTTCTAGCTGTATTAGCGATGCTATATGTATGATAGTATTCGAGGTGTATTAGTGATAATATTCGACGATGTACGGATGCAAGAGATGATGTAGTTTTGCTTATAATTGAATGCATGGTAGTTACCGTAGTTCAACACGTGCACTAGTGGCACGTATTGACCATAATGTTGATTGTAGATATTGTAATTCTCAAGATCAGTACAAAATGCGATCAGATGATTTTTCTCCTGATAAGTTAATTCGGAGCCATCGATGTAATGGGTTTTGTCTGCCATCTTCCGCACATTCTTTGAAGAATGAAAATAAGCTGTCAATGGAAATAAGGTATCAACTATTTTGAAATAAACAATATAAATTACTTAATAACTATGTTTGAGAAGCTCACATAGGGGAAGAATTGGAAGTGTATCAACAAGGACCCAAATGTCCAAATTGTCTTCGGCGGTGTCAGGATCACCAAGATCCATGGTGACAAGCATACCCTCATAAAAACCATACATCTCGCAAAGTGTTTCCCAATTCTTGCAACCAAAATGAGTTACGCTCTCAGAATTGTACAGATTTACTTCTAAATCCTTACCATGATGGGTCCTTAGGTGAATTTTCTTTGTTTCCATACTTTCATGGTCTTCAAAACCCATCCTCTCCAAGACATAGCGTCTTGCATAGCATGGGATAAGCTAGTCGAATTGGAAAAGATGAAAAGTACACGTTAAAATAGTTGTAGTCGTGTTTAATTATGAAAAAAATTATTGTCGTCGTTGCGTACCATTTCAACATCGAAGGTCTTCTCGAGCTTAATGCTGAAGCGCCGATTTTCGTCCAGCTCAAGGAACCTGTCGCACATACCTCGGTCGTTGTGGCACCAGTCGCACTCCCCCGGGCGGTTTTCGTCGTCCAAATACGACATTTCCTATGTTCATAATTCAAATATTAAACTTGTACAATTAAATATATGTACTAAAAAAACCTAAATTAGATCATTATTATTCATCATGGGTTGACTATCGGTCTGTCGAGCCTTTTCTTGAAAACTCTCAGCTCATGTGGTGTACATATTCGACCGTCGGTGATGGTAGCTCCTCCTTTCATTCCCGAGTGCATTACACCAAATTGTCTAGCACACGGGAATGAAGGAGAAGCTACCCCCACGACAACAGTAGGGATTCTTCGTCCTCTCATATATATATATGGTTGGAGACTCTCCCTCACTGATTCCTCTCTGACATTTGCGACCGTCGGTGATGGTAACTCCTCCTTTTGTTCCCGATTGCATTACACCAAATTGTGTCTAGCATACGGGAATGAAGGAGAAGCTACCCCCACGACAACAGTCAGGATTCTTCGTCCTCTCATATAGGTGGAGACTCGGCAGACTTAAAGTCAACCTGAGGACTCATATTGACATGGAGATTTGGCTGGTCTCACCTCGAGGTCGGAGGGGGGGTCGGTGATGGGGACGATGGCGCGGTTGATGGAGGGGCTCCTAGATTTCTGCATAGTGCTCTCCAATTTTAGCATTCAAAGTAGGAGTACTTTTCCAATTTGAGCATTCAATAAGCAAAACCAAATCGTAAAATAAATTAGTACTCAAATTAGCATGCATTCAATTATAAGCAAAAGCACATCATCTCTCGTGTCCGTACATCGTCGAATATTATCACTAATACTCCTCAAATACTATCATACATATAGCATCGCTAATACAGCTAGAAACGTAGCGCCCGACGGGTATCGTCGCGGGCGGTGGACACCCAAAGAGAAGGAACCATCACAGGATCATAGCTCCAGTGAGATCCATGAAGAACCTGCCAGGTATTATCGAACCTGCCCTCCAACGCAACCATGTAGCGATGGACGTGCTCGTCCTCCTCGTTGACACGGTGACGTACCACCTCCGCGTTGTCCGGAAGCCTCGGCACCGTAACTTGCCCACGCGACCGCCACCAAACAAAGATCGGGTCAACGAAGGGTTGGCTCCTCACCAACCTACGCCCCCCGGAAGGTAGGACCTCCCAATACCAGCCCGGCGGAGCCTAGTCCCAGACATGGCCCCTCTGATCAAGCCGGCCTCCTCCTCCGAGTCGACGATGAGGATGCGGGATAGGCATCGTTGATACGTCTCCGTCGTATCTATAATTTTTGATTGTTCAATGCCAATATTATTCAACTTTCATATACTTTTGGCAACTTTTCATACTATTTTTGGGACTAACATATTGATCCAGTGCCCACTGCCAGTTCCTGTTTGTTGCATGTTTTATGTTTTGCAGAAACCCAATATCAAACGGAATCCAAACGGGATAAAAATGGACGGAGAATTATTTTGGGATTTTCTGGAGGAAGAATCAACGCGAAACGGTGTCCAAGCTGTCGAGGAGATAGGGGGCACGCCCACCCCCCTGGGCGCGCCTGGCACTCTCCTAGACCATCTGTAAGGCGGTTGAGACTCTTCTTTTGCCGCAAGAAAGCTAATTTTACGAGAAAAATCTGGGCGAAAGATTCACCCCAATCGGAGTTACGGATCTCCAGATATAAAAGAAACGGTGAAGGGGCAGAATCTGGGAACGCAGAAACAGAGAGATAGATCCAATCTCGGAGGGGCTCTCGCCCCTCCCAAGCCATGGGAGCCAAGGACCAAAGGGGAAACCCTTCTCCCATCTAGGGAGAAGGTCAAGGAAGAAGAAGAAGAAGGGAGGCTCTCTCCCCCTTGCTTCCGGTGGCGCCGGAACGCCGCCGGGGGCCATCATCATCACCGCGTCTACACCAACACCTCCGCCATCTTCACCAACATCTCCATCACCTTCCCCCTTCTATCTACAGTGGTCCACTCTCCCGCAACCCGCTGTACCCCCTACTAGAACATGGTGCTTTATGCTTCATATTATTATCCAATGATGTGTTGCCATCCTATCATGTCTGAGTAGATTTTCGTTGTCCTATCGGTGATTGATGAATTGCTATGATTGGTTTGTGTTGCATGTTTTATTATTGGTGCTGTCCTATTGTGCCCTCTGTGTTGCTCAAGCGTGAGGGATTCCCACTGTAGGGTTTGCAATATGTTCATGATTTGCTTATGGTGGGTGGCATGAGTGACAGAAGCACATACCTGAGTAAGTAGGTTGTTTGCATATGGGATAAAGGGGACTTGATACTTTAATGCTATGGTTGGGTTTTACCTTAATGATCTTTAGTAGTTGTGAATGCTTGCTAGAGTTCCAATCATAAGTGCATATGATCCAAGTAGAAAAAGTATGTTAGCTTATGCCTCTTCCTCAAATAGAATTGCAATACTGATTACCGGTCTAGTAACGTAGTCAATTGCTTAGGGACAATTTCACAACTCCTACCACCACTTTTCCACACTCGTTATATTTACTTTATTGCATCTTTATCTAAACAGCTCCTACATTTTATTTACGTGTTCTTTATTATCTTGCAAACTTATCCAACAACACCTACAAAGTACTTCTAGTTTCATACTTGTTCTAGGTAAAGCGAACTTCAAGCGTGCGTAGAGTCGTATCAGTGGCCGATAGGACTCGAGAGAGTATTTGTTCTACCTTTAGCTCCTCGTTGGGTTCGACACTCTTACTTATCGAAAGAGGCTACAACTATCCCATATACTTGCGGGTTATCAAGACCTTTTTCTGGCGCCGTTGCCGGGGAGTCATAGCGTGGGGTGAATATTCTCGTGTGTGCTTGTTTGCTTTATCACTAAGTAATTTTTATTTGTTCTTCTAAGTTATTCTCTATCTTTACTTATGGATATGGAACACGAAATACCAAAAAATTTAGGTGTACTTGCTACTCATGGAGATGGGGAACCTCCTAAAACCCTCGATGCTCGTTATGTTCAAGATATTATGTACTACTTGATAATCCTGAGAAAACCCCATTCAATTATGTTATGGGAGACATGTTGGATCAACGTGAATACTTTAGGGATTATCGCTTGACACAAAAAGGGAAACTATTTTGGGATCAAATTTCTATGTATCATTGGTATGCTCGTCAACTATGCTTGATACATGATTATACTTGTTTCTCTAGGATGAAGGCTCCACACCTTCCCTTTTCACGCAGATTCAATGATAATGAAACCTTAGCTTCTTATGCTAATGATAGATATGATTACTATGATGTGGAACAAATATAAGAATTTGTTGCTTTTATGGGTGCTTATGAGATTGAATCTATGTTTAAAGCGTTTGACGATTTTGATGATTCAATTTATAGACCAGAAAATCTTGCTATACTTAGATATTTCTATGAAAATTATGAATACGATTACAATATTAATGCATTTATTGAGAAAGTCTCCGCTGTCCAAGAAGAGACTAATATTTTGCAGGAAGCTATGGAAGAAGAAATTGATGAAACTGTGAGCTCATTGGATGAAAAAGATGATGAGGAGAGCGAGGAACAAAAGCAGGAAGAGCGGATTGATCACCCGTGCCCACCTTCTAATGAGAGTAACTCTTCAACTCATACATTGTTTAATTCCCCTTCGTGCTTACCGAAGGATGATTGCTATGATGATTGCTATGATCTTGTTGATTCTCTTGAAATATCCCTTTTTGATGATGCTTGCTATGCTTGTGGCCAACATGCCAATATGGATTATGCTTATGGAGATGAACTTGCTATAGTTCCTTATGTTAAACATAAAATTGTTGCTATTGCACCCACGCACGATAATCCTATTATCTTTTTGAATTCTCCCAACTACACTATATCGGAGAAGTTTGTGCTTATTAAGGATTATATTAATGGGTTGCCTTTTACCGTTGCACATGATGATTTTGATGAATATAATATGCATGTGCTTGCTGCTCCTACTTGCAATTATTATGAAAGAGGAACTATATCTCCACCTCTCTATGTTTCCAATATGATAGAATTGCAAGAAACTGTTTATACTTTGCACTGGCCTTTACTTGGTGTGCATGAATTGTTCTTTTATGATATGCCGATGCATAGGAAGAGAGTTAGACTTTGTCATTGCTTGATATATGTTACTTTGTGCTCACTACTAAATCACAAATCATTGTTAATTAAAATTGGCTTTGATATACCTTGGGATCCAGGTGGATCCATTACTTGAGCACTATATGCCTAGCTTAATGGCTTTAAAGAAAGCGCTGCCAGGGAGACAACCCGGAAGTTTTAGAGAGTCGTTTATTTCTGTTGAGTGCTTTCATATAGTTTAAAAACAAAAAAAAATAAAGAGGGAAACCTAAAACCTTTTCAAAAACGAAAGTGAAAGTGAGAAAGACAAGCATTGTTGAAGTGGGAGCTAGCCTTGAACTTTGTTCATGCTCACGGAAACTTTGTGAATCTTGATTACAGAAACTTTTCATCAAAAATAATTATCCCCTTGTATAATTCCATTGTATTATAAAAATAACTCTTATTAAAAATAAACTACTTCTATATATAGTAAAATTTAATAAAGTAGTTTCATTAAATCAACTAGTTCAACTACTAAGCACTAACCTAAAATCGCTATCTACTAATAATTAACCTAAATAAAAAATTAATACATATATGAAAAAAAACATATATAAACAAAAAAATGCTATGAACATTATATTCATGCATACCTAGCCACATCCATTCATCATATAGCTACCACATACATATATATACATTATATATATGAAAAAAATGCAATGAACAAAAAAATACAAATTATATGAAAAAATGAACAGACCCATGGCGCGGCGGCGGCTCACATCGGGCGACAGAGGGCGACGACGTGGGTGGCGGAGGGCGACGGCGACGGCGGCGGGCCGGGGGCGGAGGGCGACGACGACGGTGACGGGCGACACGGCTCGGGGGCACGCGGCGAAGGGCGACGGCGACGGCGGTGGGGGGCGGAGGTCGAAGGCGACGGGCGACGGCGTGGGCTCGGGGGCACGGGCGACGGCGACGGCGGCGGGGCAGCCTGGCGGTGTGGATCGAGCTCGAGGCGTCGTCGGGCGGGGG
>NC_041389.1:700364532-700473303 GCF_002162155.2 Triticum dicoccoides | reverse complement strand
CGGGACCAAAGGCCTCTTTTCAGCAGCCCAAAGGGCGGGAAGAAGAGGGCTTTGGTCCCGGTTGGTGGCACCAACCAGGACGAAAGGGGGGGCATTGGTTTCGGTTGGTGCCACCAACCGGGACCAAAGGGGAGAATTGGTTCCGGTTGGTGCCACCAACCGGGACTAAAGGCCTTGTGCTGACGCGGTGCGATGGGAAGCTTAGTCCCACCTCGCTAGCCGAGAGAGCTCAGCACCTGTTTATAAGCTGCGTTGCAGCTTAGGTGCTGAGCTCCTCTCTAATATGCAGGCATTACTTGCCTACCCTTGTCACTGCCATGTTGGGCCTATTGGACCTGCGGGCCTGCATCCTAGCCCATGTACAGATGGGTTTCTAGTCATATGCAGGCCATGTGGCCCATTAGGCTGTATTTTTTTATTTTTTCCACTATTTTTTTGTTTCTTGAATTATTTATTTTCTTTGATTTTTGCTTTATTTTTTTTATTCTTTTTGCTTTTAGCTCAGAATAATTATAAATTTTCTGTTACTCCATTAGTTTCCAAATTTAAATAGTTTCAATTTTAATTCTTTGAAATTTGTGTGAATCACTAGTTTGTGAATAACTTCGCTATAAAAATATATTTTGAGTGATTCTTTTTCCTGCTATTTAATATTACTGTGCTTTATCATCATATTCAAAAACAGATTTTGTTATTTTAGTTTCTATAAAAAAATCTTTATGAAAATTCTTTTTGCCACTAAAGTTTCTAACAAAAAAATTCTTTATGATAATTCTTTCTGTTTTTCATGTTTTGAACAGAAAATACTTTGATAATTTTAGTTGCATAATTTTATATATTTTTAGTTCAAAAATACTAGAGGTTTATAAAAGCTTTTTAGTTGATTCCTTTTGCTATTAGAGTTTTATAAAAGTTTCTTAGTTGATTTTCTTTTTGCTATTAAAGAATATCATAGTTTTCTTTTAGTTGATCATAAATGACCCTGAAATTGAACTCCAGACTTTTTGTGTGTTCAAAATGCACCATTCAAAGCCACATCATCAATTTTCAACCCTTTCCGACTTCATTAGTTATTTTTCATGCATTTACTGATTTTTTTGAGCTATAAGACCTTGAAATTGAAAAGCATTTCAAATGAACTCTGAAAAGGTTGAAAGTTGGCATGGTATCATCATTTCACCCACATAGCATGTGCTAAAAAGTTGAGAGGGTTATGGGAAAAACTGGATACACTTCGTGTACAAAATGGACAATCTCTTTCGAAGTATCAGGGTTTCATACGGAAACTCATCTGTTACATAGGGATTTCATTTTTTTAAACTTATTTGAACTCCTAACTTTTTGTGTGTTCAAAATGCACCATTCAAAGCCACATCATCAATTTTCAACCCTTTCTGACTTCATTAGTTATTTTTCATGCATTTACTAATTTTTTTTTGAGCTATAAGACCTTGAAATTGAAAAGCATTTCAAATGAACTCTGAAAAGCTTGAAAGTTGGCATGGTATCATCATTTCACCCACATAGCATGTGCTAAAAAGTTGAGAGGGCTATGGGAAAAACTGGATACACTTCGTGTACAAAATGGACAATCTCTTTCGAAGTATTAGAGTTTCATACGGAAACTCATCTGTTACACAGGGATTTCATTTTTTTAAACTTATTTGAACTCCTGACTTTTTGTGTGTTCAAAATGCACCATTCAAAGTCACATCATCAATTTTTCAACCCTTTCTGACTTCATTTGTTATTTTTCATGCATTTACTGATTATTTTGAGCTATAAGACCCTGAAATTGAAAAGCATTTCAAATGAACTCTGAAAAGGTTGGAAGTTGGCATGGTATCATCATTTCATCCACATAGCATGTGCAAGAAAGTTGAGAGGGTTACGGCAAAAATTGGATGCACTTCATGTACAAAACGGACAATCTCTTTCGAAGTATCAGGATTTCATACGGAAACTTGTCTGTTACAATAGGCATTTCAAATGAAATACGAAAAGGATGAAAGTTGGCATGGTATCATCATAATAGTTGTGGAGAAAGTCTGCACTTTTTCTTCGCTTGTGTCGTTTCCTTATTGCGCCGTAACCATGGATAATCTTCATCATTTATCAGGATGCTTGGGTCAGCCTTGACTTTGAAGGGAGGAATTTCATGAAACTTTTCATAATCTTCGGACATGTCTGTCTTGCCCTCCACTCCCATGATGTCCCTTTTTCCTGGAAGAACTATGTGGCGCTTTGGCTCATTGTATGATGTATTCACTTCCTTATTTTTTCTTTTTCTCGGTTTGGTAGACATGTTCTTCACATAGATAACCTGTGCCACATCATTGGCTAGGACGAACGGTTCGTCAGTGTACCCAAGATTGTTCAGATCCACTGTTGTCATTCCGTGCTGTGGGTCTACCTGTACCCCGCCTCCTTACAGATTGACCCATTTGCATTTAAACAAAGGGACCTTAAAATCTACTCCGTAGTCAAGTTCCCATATGTCCACTATGTAACCATAATATGTGTCATTTCCCCTCTCGGTTGCTGCATCAAAGCGGACACCGCTATTTTGGTTGGTGCTCTTTTGATCTTGGGCGATCGTGTAAAATGTATTCCCATTTATCTCGTGTCCTTTGTAAGTCATTACAGTCGAAGATGGTCCCCTGGACAACGAGTACAACTCATCACAAATAGTGTTTTCACCTCTGAGACGTGTTTCCAACCAACTGCTGAAAGTTTTGATGTGTTCACATGTAATCCAGTCATCGCACTGCTCCGGGTGTTTGGAGCGCAGACTGTTCTTGTGTTCATCGACATACAGGGTCACCAAGGTAGAGTTCTGTAGAACTATGTAGTGTGCTTGAGACCAAGAATATCCGTCCCTGCATATTATTGGGTCCCCTCCAAGCGTGCCTTTTCCAGTCAGTCTCTCCTCATACCGCGATTTAGGGAGACCTATCTTCTTAAGGCTAGGAATAAAGTCAACACAAAACCCAATGACACCCTCTGTTTGATGGCCCATGGAGATGCTTCCTTCTGGCCTAGCGAGGTTACGGACATATTTCTTTAGGACTCCCATGAACCTCTCAAAGGGGTACATATTGTGTAGAAATACGGGGCCCAGAATGACAATCTCGTCAACTAGATGAACTAGGATGCGCGTCATGATATTAAAGAAGGGTGGTGGGAACACCAGCTCAAAACTAACAAGACATTGCACCACATCACTCCTTATCCTTGGTATGATTTTTGGATCGATCACCTTCTGAGAGATTGCATTGAGGAATGCACATAGCTTCACAATGGCTAATCGGACGTTTTTCGATAGAAGCCCCGTCAATGCAACCAGAAGCAGTTGCGTCATAATCAAGTGGCAGTCATGAGACTTTAGGTTCTGGAACTTTTTCTCTGGCATATTTATTATTCCCTTTATATTCGACGACAAGCCAGTTGGGATCTTCATACTAAGCAGGCATTCAAAGAAGATTTCCATCTCTTCTTTGGTAAGAGCGTAGCTGGCAGGACCTTCATACAGCTTTGGAGGCATGTCGTCTTTTTCGTGCAAACGTTGCAGGTCCTCCTGTGCCTCAGCTGTATCTTTTGTCTTCCCATACACGCCCAAGAAGCCTAGCAGGTTCACGCAAAGGTTCTTCATCACGTGCATCACGTTGATCTAAGAGCGGGCCTCTAGGTCTTTCCGGTAGGGTAGGTCCCAAAATATAGATTTCTTCTTCCACATGGGTGCGTGTTTCTCAGCGTCACTCGGAATAGCTAGTCCGCAGGGACCCTTTCCAAAGATTACGTGTAAATCATTGACCATAGCAAGTACGTGATCACCGGTACGCATGGCGGGCTTCTTCCGGTGATCTTCCTCGCCTTTGAAATGCTTGCCTTTCTTTCGACATTGATCGTTGGTCGGAAGAAACCGACGATGGCCCAGGTACACACTCTTCATGCATTTGTCTAGGTATATACTTTCGGTGTCAGCTAAACAGTGTGTGCATGCGTGGTATCCCTTGTTTGTCTATCCTGAAAGGTTATTGAGAGCGGGTCAATCGTTGATGGTTACAAACAACAACGCGTGCAGGTTAAATTCCTCTTGTCTGTGCTCATCCCACGCACGTACACTGTTTTCGTTCCACAGCTATAAAAGTTCTTCAACTAATGGCCTTAGGTACACATCAATGTCGTTGCCGGGTTGCTTAGGGCCTTAGATGAGAACTGGCATCATAATGAACTTCCGCTTCATGGACATCCAAGGAGGAAGGTTATACATACATAGAGTCACGTGTCAGGTGTTGTGATTGCTGCTCTGCTCCCTGAAAGGATTAATGCCATCCGCGCTTAAGCCAAACCATACGTTCCTTGGGTCACGTGCAAACTCAGCCCAGTACTCTCTCTCGATTTTTCTCCACTGCGACCCGTCAACGGATGCTCTCAACTTCCCGTCTTTCTTACGGTCCTCACTGTGCCATTGCATCAACTTGGCATGCTCTTTGTTTCTGAACAGTCGTTTCAGCCATGGTATTATAGGAGCATACCACATCACCTTCACAGGAACTCTCTTCCTGCGGGGCTCACCGTCAACATCACCAGGGTCATCTCGTCTGATCTTATACCGCAATGCACCGCATACCGGGCATGCGTTCAAATCCTCATACGCACCGCGGTAGAGGATGCAGTCATTAGGGCATGCATGTATCTTCTGCACCTCCAATCCTAGAGGGCAAACGACCTTCTTTGTTGCGTACGTACTGTCAGGCAATTCGTTATCCTTTGGAAGCTTCTTCTTCAATATTTTTAGTAGCTTCTCAAATCCTTTGCAGGCACAACATTCCCTGCCTTCCACTGCAGCAATTCCAGTACGGTACCCAGCTTTGTGTTGCCATCTTCGCAATTGGGGTACAACCCTTTTTTGTGATCCTTTAACATGCGATTGAACTTCAGCTTCTCCTTTTGACTTTCGCATTGCGTCCTTGCATCGACAATGACCCGGCGGAGATCATCATCATCGGGCACACCGTCTGGTTCCTCTTGATCTTCAGCAGCTTCCCCGTTGCAGCATCATCGGGCACATCGTCTGGTTCCTCTTGATCTTCAGCAGCTCCCCCCGTTGCAGCATCACCGTATTCAGGGGGCACATAGTTGTCATCGTCCTCTTCTTCTTCGCCGTCTTCCATCATAACCCCTATTTCTCCGTGCCTCGTCCAAACATTATAGTGTGGCATGAAACCCTTGTAAAGCAGGTGGGTGTGAAGGATTTTCCGGTCAGAGTAAGAATTCGTATTCCCACATTTAGGGCATGGACAACACATAAAACCATTCTGCTTGTTTGCCTCAGCCACTTCGAGAAAATTACGCACGCCCTTAATGTACTCGGAGGTGTGTCTGTCACCATACATCCATTGCCGGTTCATCTGCGTGCATTATATATAATTATGTGTGTCAAAAGTAAGAAAATCAGACAAATATCTATCTAAAGTAAGAAAATCAGACAAGTATCTATCTAAAGTAAGAAAATCAGAAAGAAGATAAGAACAAGAGGCTCATCACGGTGGTGCCGGCGACGAGATCGGTGCGGGCGATCAACGGCGGTGAAAACGGGGACGGGGCGTGACGGACCGCTACATCTAGACAAACCTCGCGAAAAATGGAGCTCCGAGGTCGAGCTTCGAGAGGAGAAAGCTTAACTAGTGTGGCTCGGGCATTTCATCAAACACCTCATGTGCATAGGAGGTGAAGTAGAGCACCCAAATGCCCTCCCCTCGCCGGCTTAAAAAACAGAGCACTGTGGAGTGCTCTGCCGTGGCGATGGGTATATATAGGCAAATGATTTGTCCCGGTTCGTGGCATGAACCGGGACTAAAGCCCCCCCTTCTAAACCGGTTCAAGTCATGAACCGGTACCAATGGCTGTGGGCCAGGAGCGCGGCCCATTAGTCCCGGTTCTTGTCTAGAACCGGGACAAATGGATCCAGACGAACCGGGACCAATGCCCACAAGGCCCCGGCCGGCCCCCTGGGCTCATGAATCGGGTCTAATCCCCCCATGGGTCCCGGTTCGTGAAGAACCGGGACTAATGGGCTGGCCAGGCCCGAACGAAAGCCCTGTTTTCTACTAGTGGCTAATACTTCTCTTCTTAACGTATGTGTCTTGTCCAAGAGAAGGAGTGGATATTATCTACTCAGATTTAGCCCATTTGAAATTTCTAAAAAAAAAGTCAAACTCTATCAACATGCTTGCTCTTCCTGGTGCATGTCTTCTTCAAAAGTGTCACAAACGACCGCCAAAAAATACCGTCGAATGGACGTTTGCCTATATGGCACAGCACAGCACGCCTCAAGCGGGGCACCTAACCCCTAGTTTCATACTCCCTACGTCCCAAAATAAGTGTCTTAATTTTGTACTAGCTTTAATACAAATTTGTACTAAGCTCAAGACATTTATTTTAGGACGTAGGGAGTATGATAGATGACTGCTATGTCCATAGTTTAGTTTCAGACTCCCAGTGGTATGTTCGTATGACTGAACATAGTTTCAAACTTTCAATGGTTTCATACCACTGAACGCAGTTTCAGACTTCCGTTTGCTATGTTCATAGTGTCACTTCCAGTGGTAGGTAGTAGAGGCAACACTAGTTTTGTACATTTCACTTGTTGAGTTTTAGAGCACCTGATCGGAACTCTGGTGCGTCTTCTATATCTGAGCAGGGAGAGGAAAACAGTGCAGCGCTCATTGGTAAGGCCACTCGCCAACATCCCAGCTTTTGTCGTGCTCAGACAGATTGAAGCCGCCAGGAGATCGCCCACACCATTTCATCCTCCAACAACAACAAGGTGTTCCTCTACTCGGGCGACCTGCCTGCTTGGGCTCGAGTCGCTCCAGATCTGCAATAACAAGAAATGAGACCGTTTCCTGTCATACACATTACGGTTACCGCCGACCGTCTCCATGGAAGAAGAGTACTTTTGAGAGGAACAAACACTTAGTTTCTAGCATTCCCGACCCGAAAACAACAAGAAGTCCTTGCTACTGTGAACCGTGTGTGCGCTTTTTCAAGTGAACCCGCCAGCTACAACAAAGGTCTGCGTAGCTTATGATGTCTGAGCGGTTATGTGGTGATAATGCTGGCCGTTTCATGTTCATCTTGGCTTGTTCCTTTTGTGCTACGCATTTCATTGGTGCTGTGAGTTCGCTTGAGACATTGCTTACTTCGCTTCTGTTGTCATTTATTTTAGATAGTTAGTCGCAAAATGGTTAATGCACAACCCTCCTGGTGGAATGCCAGCCAGGCTGCTTCTGGCCCCTTCAAGGATTAAGAAGATGACTCGCTTTCCATCCGGTTCTTGAATGTTGCCAAGATGGCGCCAGAGCCCAAGCGATCTTGGCCACCCTCGTTTCATGCAAAATCTATATAATAGTCACTGTAGGTTATGCAGTTAGAAAGTACTCTTCGTTTCTTACCCTGTTGGAAAAATGAGCAATTTATCGAATGATTTTATTAACAGAAATACTAGATAAAGCATGATTAAAATAGCAAATATAAAGCAAGTCATGCAATCTGACAGAGAGAAGGTAAACATCGTCTGCATATATGAACTTGAGGTAAACACATTTAGAACAGACATTAGATGAAGTTGCTTATACGACATAGAACCTAACTACATAGGGCAGAAACTAGAAGTAAGAACTGTAGCAGGACTTCTAACAGAAAAGGGAAGAACATGTACGGCACAGCAACAACAGAAGCGCTGGACTTGGGGTCGGTGTCCTCGCCTGCCATGTCGTCGAGGAGGTCGTGGACGTCGGGGAAGAAGTCATCGTCGGTGAAGTAGTCGTCGGCGACCGGATCGTCCGTGATGAAGCAGCCAGTAGTCGCGCTGAGCGCTCCCCAAAACTTTCCATCACCCGAGTGACCTTTCGTATACCCGTAGTGCGTGGCAAAAATTTAGACATCGGCTCATTCCCGCAACCCGCGTCGCGCCGAGGCGAGGCGAGGCGTGGCGTGGCGTGGCGTGGTGGGCGGCGGAGGAGGAGCGCGCGTGGATGTCCCTCTTGTTCTCATGCTCATACAAGTGGGGAAGGAGCCTCCCTTATAAAGAGGTCCAACCCCCTCTAAACTAGCAATGTGGGATTAAACTTTAGTTCCACCTCTTGCCTTGCACAAATGGGCTGCGTGGGCCTCTAGGATTTATTAGGAATTTCTAAAACTGTTATTGGGCTAGGCCCAAATAGACAAAATTCCAGCAATCCCCCACCAGATCCCAGAGGCACACAAAATTTGCCTTTGGTTCCAAAACACTGTTTTATATACCGGTACTGCAGTGGAGACTGTTAAGTTGAACTTCCACCTAGAACTCTATGCTACACTAGTAAGCAACTTGAACAGTGGACTGGGCCTTGAACTGCAAGTTTTCTGCGAATCTAGCTTCACATAAAGCCTTGACCGATACGTGGCTACCGTGGGTCTTCCCCGCGGGTGGAGCTTATGTGTCATACTCCGTGACCTTTCATGAGTTTACTAGAGAGAACCCTACTCTCATAGATTGCGACGTTTGATAATCAGACTCATATAGGTGTGTTCTTCAAAAGATGTTCTGCAGGACAACATTTCTGCTTCAAAGAGCCACTTAGAACACATTAAGATATACATCAACCTGCCATGCAGATTAGGAGAGTATTGCATCTTCGTGGAGTGGTATTTTTTAACAGTAAGGATACTCTCCTCCGAGTTGACCAACAATTTGTCTTCCACATCTAATTCACGGGATCTCCGATCACAAAGAATAGGTTACCACTGTGAACAACTCATATTGTGGGTCTCATACCCATCTCCCTCGATGCATTATCTATCACATTACGTGATAGACCCTTAGTAAAAGGATGTGCCAGATTTTTAGATGTTTGGATATAATCCAATGCAATAACTCCGGAGTTTTTCATTTTCCTGACAGACTTTAACCTTCTCTGAACGTGTCTTGATGACTTCATGTTATCCTTTGAGCTTCTCACTTTAGTGATCACAGTTTGATTGTCACAGTTCATAAGGATATCCGGTACAGGTTTCTCAACTACCGGCAAGTCATTCAAGAGCCGACGAAGCCAATCTGCTTCGACCATAGCTGTATCTAGTGTTGTGAGTTCTGCTTCCATTGTTGACCTCGTTAAGATGGTCTACTTTCAAGACTTCCAAGAAACAGCGCCACCTCCATGAGTGAATACATATCCACTCGTGGCCTTTATCTCATCAGCATCTGAGATCCAGTTTGAGTCACTATACCCTTCAAGCACCTTTGGGTGCCCGGTGTAGTGAATTCCATAATTTGCAGTGCCTTTCAAATAACGCAAAACTCTCTCTAGAGCTTTCCAATGCACATCTCCTGGTTTTGAGACAAACCGGCTCAGCTTGCTAACAACAAAAGAGATGTTAGGTCTTGTAGCACTGGCTAAGTACATAAGCGAGCCAGTGATGTGAGAATATTTCAATTGGTCTCTAGCAATTCTCCGATTCTTTCGAAGCAACACACTAGCATCATATGGTGTTGGAGATGGCTTGCAGTCACTGTAGCCAAAGCGGCTCAAGATCTTTTCCACATAGTGGGATTGAAGCAATGTAATCCCACCATCATCATCTCTCAACAACTTGATGTTCAGAATGACATCAGCCACTCCTAAATCCTTCATCTCAAAACAGCGAGATAGAAAATCCTTGACCTCCTTAATAACATTCAGATTTGTCCCGAAAATTAGTATGTCATCAACATACAAGCAAAGCATAACTCCCTCGCCCCCACCATGGCGATAGTACACACATTTGTCAGCTTCGTTCACAACAAAGCCTGCAGCTGTTAATGTTTTTTCGAACTTCTCATGCCACTGTTTGGGTGCTTGCTTGAGTCCATACAAAGACTTCAGCAACTTGCACACTTTCCCTTCCTGACCATCTATTACAAACCCATCTGGTTGTTCCATATAAATTTCCTCATCCAACTCTCCATTTAGGAAAGCAGTCTTAACATCCATTTGATGAACGAGAAGACCATGTGAGGCAGCTAGTGAAAGTAGAACTCGAATAGTGGTCAGTCGAGCCACAGGTGAGTAAGTATCAAAGAAGTCTTCACCTTCCTTTTGGGTATAACCCTTAGCCACGAGCCGAGCCTTGTACTTTTCGATAGTACCATCAGGCCTAAGATTCTTCTTGAATACCCATTTGCATCCTATAGGTTTGCACCCATAAGGACGATCAGTTATCTCCCAAGTTTCATTCGCCAAGATGGAATCCATCTCTCTACGAACTGCTTCCTTCCAGTAGTAAGCATCTTTAGATGCATAGGCCTCTGAAATAGAACTGGGAGTGTCATCTATGAGATACACAAGAAAATCATCACCAAAGGACTTTGCAGTCCTCTGTCTCTTGCTCCTAATAGGAACTTCATTGTTCTCCTCCACAGGACTTTCAAAGTGTTCCATCGAAACGGCAGGTTCGATAATTGTAACTGGTTCCTGATTCGATGAACTAGGCATCTCCTAATTAGATGAGGTAGCCATATCCTTCATGGGAAAGATATCTTCAAAGAAAGTCGCATCATTCGACTCCATGATCGTACCGACATGCATGTCAGGTACCTCAGATTTTACAACCAAGAATCTATAGCCAATGCTATGAAAAGCATATCCCTGGAAAACACAATCCACAGTCTTTGGTCCAAGTTTCCGCTTCTTTGGAATTGGAACATTGACTTTCGCCAAACAACCCCATGTTCGCAGATAAGAGAGTTTTAACCTTTTCTTCTCCCATTCCTGGAATGGAGTTATCTCTTTGTTCTTTGTGGGAACTCGATTTAGGACATGACATGCTGTCAATATCGCCTCCCCCCACCATGCCTTGGAGAGACCCGATGTGTCTAATATGTCGTTAAACAAATCAGTTAGAGTACTGTTCTTTCTTTCGGCCACCCCATTTGACTGAGGTGAGTAGGGAGGCGTCCTCTCATGGATTATACCATGTTCCGCACAAAAAGCATCAAATTCATTGGAAAAATACTCTCCACCACGGTCGGACCTAAGCCTCTTGATTTTCCGATCAAGTTGGTTTTCCACTTCAGCTTTATAGATCTTGAAAAAGTTCAAAGCCTCATCCTTAGATTTTAGAAGATACACACGGCAGTATCTAGTGGAGTCATCACTTAACGTCATGAAATATTTCTTTCCACCTTTTGTCAAAACACCATTCATTTCACATAGATCCGAATGTATAAGTTCTAGTGGTGCAAGATTTCTCGTCTCCGCAGTCATGTGAGACTTACGAGGTTGCTTAGCTTGCACGCACACTTGACACTTAGATCCCTTGACAGTGTTGAAACTAGGGATTAAGTTCAACTTCGCTAGTCGCGACATGCAACCAAAGTTAACATGACAAAGACGTGAATGCCACACATTTGATTCACTATTGTTGCAAATATGATTAACAACTTTATTGCAAACATCTGACAAAGATAAACGAAACAGGCCTCCTGACTCATAGCCTTTACCAAGAAAGGTTCCATACTTGGATATTGCAAATTTATTCGACTCAAAGACAAGCTTGTAGCCATCTCTACACAGAAGAGATCCGCTAACAAGATTTTTATTGACGGAGGGGACATAATGCACGTTCTTCAGCCGCACGATCTTCCCCGAAGTAAACTTTAGATCGACCGTACCAACACCACGAACAGAAGCACTTGAACTGTTGCCCATCAGCACGGTTGAAGTCCCTGCGGTCTGATAAGACGAAAACATGGAAATATCACCGCATACATGCACATTAGCACCCGTGTCAATCAACCAATCAGGAGAATGACATACTGAAAGAATAGTGGGAAATATACCGTACCCAGCATCCTTCATGTCAATGTCTCCGATGACAACATTAGTGGTCTTGCCGCCTTTCCCAGGATGACGCTTGTCATAGCGATTGGGGCAACTAGGAGCCCAATGATCAGGATCTCCACACACATGACAAGCACCTTTCTTCTTGTCACTCTTCTTCTTGAAGTTCGTGTGTTGTACAGCCTTGTTCTTCCCATCAAACTTTGCTTTACCATCAAGCTTGCCCTTGTTCTTGAACTTGTGGGACTGGAAGTTTTTCTTCTATGCCAGATTGGCACTAGATCCTCCCTCAATACCTCGAGCATGTGTGTCCTTTGCTCTCGCCTTTTCTTCCACATCAAGAGTACCAATGAGATCCGGGACGGAAAACTCCTGTCTCTTATGCTTCAGTAAGGTAGCAAAGTTCCTCCACGAAGGAGGAAGCTTAGTGATGATACCCCCGGCAACAAACTTGTCAGGTAGGATACAATTGAAGTGCTCAAGTTCTCTAGCAAATGACTGTATCTCATGAGCCTGCTCAACCACGGAGCGCTCTTCAGTCATCCTGTAATCATAGAATTGTTCCATGATGTACAGCTCAGTGCCGGCATCCGAGACACCAAACTTGGCCTCGAGTGCGTCCCACATATCTTTTCCATTGTCAATTGATGCATAAGCATCAACTATGTTCTCACCAAGAACACTCAAGAGAGCAGCCTTAAAAAAAGTATCCATTTTCTGAAAAGCTTGTGCCTGTTGGGCATCTTGCTCTCCTTCAGGTTTGCCAAGAGTGGCGTCATAGCAACTCATGGTTTGAAACCATAAGACTGCTCTCACGCGCCACCTATTATAGTGGATACCCTCAAACATAGGAGGTCTCATGGAAGCAGCAAAACCATTCGAGGTAAATTGCCTATAATAAGGTTTTTGGATTGTTGAAAAAATGAGCAATTTATCGAATGATTTTATTAACAAAAATACTAGATAAAGCATGACTAAAATAGCAAATATAAAGCAAGTCATGCAATCTGACAGAGAGAAGGTAAACATCGTCTGCATATATGAACTTGAGGTAAACACATCTAGAACAGACACTAGATGAAGTTGCTTATACGACATAGAACCTAACATACATAGGGCAGAAACTAGAAGTAAGAACTGTAGCAGGACTTCTAACAGAAAAGGGAAGAACACATACGGCACAACAACAACAGAAGCGCTGGACTTGGGGTCGGTGTCCTCGCCTGCCATGTCGTCGAGGAGGTCGTGGACGTCGGGGAAGAAGTCGTCGTCGGGGAAGTAGTCGTCGGCGACCGGATCGTCCGTGATGAAGCAGCCAGTAGTCGTGCTGAGCGCTCCCTAAAAACCTTATCACCCTTCTCCCGTACAGGACTCAAAAGGTGCGGTCTCGGAGGCCTACTGTCCCGACGTGCGGTGCATGCCGCAAGCTGGGATAAGGAAGAACGTAACAACAGCCAGTGCTCAGGAGCCGGTGGCGAGAGGAAGAAGTAGTTCTGGTGCGCCTTGCTGAGAGGAGCGACCTCCCTTTTATAGGTTCAAGAGAAGGAGGCGAGAGGGCAGCGCGGGAGCTGAAGGGACCGAGGGAGACGAAACGAACAGACAGCAGCCGAAGGGTGCAACGTTCGCATTCAATATCCACTACAGCAAAAACTTTCCATCTCCCGAGTGACCTTTCGTATACCCGTAGTGTGTGGCAAAAATTTAGACATCGGCTCGGCTCATTCCCAGAGGCACACAAAATTTGCCTTTGGTTCCAAAACACTGTTTTATATACCGGTACTGCAATGGAGACTGTTAAGTTGAACTTCCACCTAAAACTCTATGCTACACTAGTAAGCAACTTGAACAGTGGACTGGGCCTTGAACTGCAAGTTTTCTACGAATCTAGCTTCACATAAAGCCTTGACCGATACGTGGCTACCGTGGGTCTTCCCCGCGGGTGGAGCTTATGCGTCATACTCCGTGACCTTTCATGAGTTTACTAGAGAGAACCCTACTCTCATAGATTGCGACGTTTGATAATCAGACTCATATAGGTGTGTTCTTCAAAAGATGTTCTGCAGGACAACATCTCCGCTTCAAAGAGCCACTTAGAACACATTAAGATATACATCAACCTGCCATGCAGATTAGGAGAGTATTGCATCTTCATGGAGTGGTATTTTTTAACAGTAAGGATACTCTCCTCCCAGTTGACCAATAGCTTGTCTTCCACATCTAATTCACGGGATCTTCGATCACAAAGAATAGGTTACCACTTTGAACAACTCATATTGTGGGTCTCATACCCATCTCCCTCGATGCATTATCTATCACATTACGTGATAGACCCTTAGTAAAAGGATCAGCCAGATTTTTAGACGTTTGGATATAATCCAATGCAATAACTCCAGAGTTTTTAATTTTCCTGACAGACTTTAACCTTCTCTGAACGTGTCTTGATGACTTCATGTTATCCTTTGAGCTGCTCGCTTTAGTGATCACAGTTTGATTGTCACAATTCATAAGGTTACCCGGTACAGGTTTCTGAACTACCGGCAAGTCATTCAAGAGCCGACGAAGCCAATCTGCTTCGACCGTAGCTGTACCTAGTGCTGTGAGTTCTGCTTCCATTGTTGACCTCGTTAAGATGGTCTGCTTGCAAGACTTCCAAGAAACAGCGCCACCTCCATGAGTGAATACATATCCACTCGTGGCCTTTATCTCATCAGCATCTGAGATCCAGTTTGAGTTACTATACCCTTCAAGCACCTTTGGGTGCCCGGTGTAGTGAATTCCATAATTTGCATTGCCTTTCAAATAACCCAAAACTCTCTCTAGAGCTTTCCAATGCACATCTCCTGGTTTTGAGACAAACCGGCTCATCTTGCTAACAGCAAAAGAGATGTCAGGTCTTGTAGCACTGGCTAAGTACATAAGCGAGCCAATGATGTGAGAATATTTCAATTGGTCTCTAGCAATTCTCTGATTCTTTCGAAGCAACACACTAGCATCATATGGTGTTGGAGATGGCTTGCAGTCACTGTAGCCAAAGCGACTCAAGATCTTTTCCACATAGTGGGATTGAAGCAATGTAATCCCACCATCATCATCTCTCAACAACTTGATGTTCAGAATGACATCAGCCACTCCTAAATCCTTCATCTCAAAACAGCGAGATAGAAAATCCTTGACCTCCTTAATAACATTTAGATTTGTTCCGAAAATCAGTATGTCATCAACATACAAGCAAAGCATAACTCCCTCGCCCCCACCATGACGATAGTACACACATTTGTCAGCTTCGTTCACAAAAAAGCTTGCAGCTGTTAAAGTTCTTTCGAACTTCTCATGCCGCTGTTTGGGTGCTTGCTTGAGTCAATACAAAGACTTCAGCAACTTGCACATTTTCCCTTCCTGACCATCTATTACAAACCCATCTGGTTGTTCCATATAAATTTCCTCATCCAACTCTCCATTTAGGAAAACAGTCTTAACATCCATTTGATGAACGAGAAGACCATGTGAGGCAGCTAGTGAAAGTAGAACTCGAATAGTGGTCGGTCGAGCCACAGGTGAGTAAGTATCAAAGAAGTCTTCACCTTCCTTTTGGGTATAACCCTTAGCCACGAGCCGAGCCTTGTACTTTTCGATAGTACCATCAGGCCTAAGATTCTTCTTGAATACCCATTTGCATCCTATAGGTTTGCACCCATAAGGACGATCATTTATCTCCCAAGTTTCATTCGCCAAGATGGAATCCATCTCGCTACGAACTGCTTCCTTCCAGTAGTCAGCATCTTCAGATGCATAGGCCTCTGAAATAGAATTGGGAGTGTCATCTATGAGATACACAAGAAAATCATCACCAAAGGACTTTGCAGTCCTCTGTCTCTTGCTCCTAATAGGAACTTCATTGTTCTCCTCCACAGGACTTTCAAAGTGTTCCATCAAAACGGCAGGTTCGGTAATTGTAACTGGTTCCTGATTCGATGAACTAGGCATCTCCTGAGTTGAACCTGTCATAGCAACTCCTGATTTGAAACCTGGCATCAATGAACTAGACTCATTCCCGCAACCCGCGGCGCGTCGTGGCGAGGCATGGCGAGCGGCGGAGGAGCGCGCGTGGATGTCCCTCTTGTTCTCATGCTCATACAAGTGGGGAAGGAGCCTTCCTTATAAAGAGGTCCAACCCCCTCTAAACTAGCAATGTGGGACTAAACTTTAGTTCCACCTCTTGCCTTGCACAAATGGGCTGCGTGGGCCTCTAGGATTTATTAGGAATTTCTGAAACTGTTATTGGGCTAGGCCCAAATAGACAAAATTCCAGCATACCCTGCACATTTGATTATGGAACATTGGAGCTACAAGTACAGAGCTTTTCATATTTACTACACTCCTCGCGAGATAAAATAAAGATAATTAAACAACCGTAAATGTTTAGCTCAATGTTTAACATGGCAATTTTTATTTTGTAGATCATACGACCCTTTTTATATCATGCTCACTGTAATTTTATAAAATTAGAGAGATGACAGTTTTTATAAAGTAGCATGGCGTTTTCCATAAATTAGATCATGACAATTTATTTGAGGGTCTTTTTTTTAGGGTCTTCTTTTGTGTTGATGGCATTTTTTTAAAGGAAAAACTAAATGGGCCTCTGGGTCAACGAGAGGTCGCACTAGAGACAACCATCTGAAACGTTTGCCAAGCGAACGTGTTTTTCGTTGCAAGGCAGGCCCCTAGCTAACGTGCCCTAGATATCAACTACTTTCAAGTATATAAGTGCGAGTGTGGGAGAAAGTAAAAGGGTGGATGAGTAAACTTTTATCTACGGGAGGCAATGATGTCTTGATTAAATCAGTGGCCCAAGCTATTCCGGTCTATTCTATGTCATGTTTTAAGCTCACAAGAGGATTGTGCAAAAACATTAACTCAGTTATTCGTAAGTTCTGATGGGGTTGTAAACAAGGACAGAGGAAGTCGGCTTGGATGTCCTGGGAAGTTATGACGAGGCCCAAGTATCTGGGCGGACTTGGCTTTCGTGACGTGGAACTTTCTAACCTCGCACTTTTGTCACCGCAGGCATAGCGACTGTTGCAAGAACGAACTTCGCTAAGCGCTAGAATTTTGAAAGCAGCATATTACCCCAATGGAGATTTCCTTACAGTGGAACTGGGAGCGTACTCCTCCCAAGTTTGGCGTGCAATTTTAGATGGAAGAGAGATCATGAAACAAGGCATCATTAGGAGGATAGGGAATGGGCAACAAACAGAGATCTGGAATGACAATTGGATTCCTAAGAGTTCTCTTAGACCAATACTTTCTCTGGTTCCTAATCCCCCATTCTTCGTGTTTGAATTGTTGGTGCCGGTGACAACACAGTGGAACGAGGAGCTCATCCCAACAGTTTTTCTGCCTTGTGATTCAGGGTGGACGGCACGGTCCGGTCCGGCGGTCCGGCTCGTGGCCCGCTCGGCTCGGACCAGCTCGGTCCTGGCCCGCTAGTTTAAATGGCCGGTCTGGTCCCTCCAAACAGGCCCGAGAAAACCTCGGTCCGGTCCGGTCTTTGACCGAGCCGACCGAGCGGACCGAAGGCGGCACTCTGCGGCATGGCTGGAGCGTGGCTGGGGCGTGCCGACGGCTTGCCAGGGGCGTGGCGGGGGCGTGGCAGGTGCGTGGCGAGGGCATGGGGGCTCAGGCGTGGCGGGGGCGCAAGAAACCGCCGTCGTCTACGTGCGCCGCCACGGGGCCGTCGTCCGCGCGGCCACTGGACTCGGTGGCCCAGGAAACTATGTCCATTAGACGCGCCACACTCGGGTCCGTCGTCCCCACCAACGAAATCGACCTGGGAGGTCCTACATCGCCGCATCGAACGTCGTCCCTTTTATCTCTGTTCACCGGCCGTCGTGCCAGATTCGTCGCCTATGAGCTCCCTCCGGTGTTCTTCTTCGTCATGTAGCTCTCTATGGTTCTTATGAAGCTCCCAGACATCTTTTCAACGAGCTGCGCTTCCTCTAGCATTGCGTCCCCGATGAACAACTCTCGCCGGAGCTCCAGAGCGCGCTCTGCCCATGTCTTGGCCGGTCCTGACGGTCCTCTCGGTCCGGCTCGTGGCCCGCCATTGCCGGTCCGGTCCCTGCAAACAGGCCCGAGACACTGCTCGGTCCGGTCCGGTCCGGACCGCCGGCGTCCGGTCCAAACGCCGGCTCGGACCGGGACCGGACCGGCTCGGACCGTGTCCACCCTGACTTGTGATGCCAAAGCAATTTCGAGAATCCCGATGTGTACTAGGAATGTGGACGATTTATGGGCTTGGCACCCAGATAGTAAGGGCCAATTTTCGGTTAGCTCAGCGTACAAGCTTATAATCAAGACAAATTAGGGGGTTCTATACTAGTGCTTTGTCATTGTCCGTCACCACCACCGACTTGGTCAGGGATAGGGGCTTGACACATCACCGTCGACAGCAATCCTTGTGTGTTCGGCTCTTTTATGTTGCGAAGATGGCACCAGAGCCCAGACACACTTGGCCACACTACACTCGATCAATTTAGTCTTCTTGAATCTTGATTTAAAAAATTTCATGGTCGTCAAGCAAGCTCTCTCATTTCTTGCCATGGGCCCACACATCACCCACCCCCCACTATCTTATCCCTGAACAAAGCCTTCATCCACTCATTTTTGTCTTCGTACAAACTCTCGTCTTTTCCCTCTTTCTCGCCGCCATTTTGTCGAGGACGTGCAACAGCGACGCCTCTAAAACATTGTCTATGTTGCATGCTAATAAGTCGCGTAGTGTCGGCCCTTTTGCTAGCCACACAGAGGAACAACACGTGGATGCACATAATATGGTTTTGAAGGTAAACATTTTTTATTTTATTTTGGTCGGAGTGTGCCTGTTCCAAAGCAGTAGTGCAACGCTTGGACGACACATAAGAACCATCCATGTAGCAAGCTACATAAATAAATTCTCCCCATAAAAATTAAAAAATTAAATTAATATCATGCGAACCCAAAGATCCACTTATCAGATATTAAACTGATAAGAACAGATACTAACTTGATCTTAGCCAAGTGGCCAAGAAAGATATGCTTTCATTGGTGACCCTGCGCCCACTTTTATTGCTCCCTGAACTGCCTCTGCTTTTTTTTTTTGTTGAGCAACTGAACTGCCTCTGCTCAGTGTGCAAAAACAAGTCAAGCTAAAAGGCTGCGCTGGTCCAACCAGCGATGCGAGCCTCGTTGGGCTGGTCCTCGTTTGGGATCGGGAACCTACGCAACGGCCCAATTCCCCTATGCCAAAAGACACGGCGGTCGCATTGGCCGAACCAGTTCACGGACCCGATGGCCGGAAGCCGCCGCCGCCGCCGCCGCGGAAGAGCGCGGCTGCCGCAGCAGGGTGCCGAACCCTCGCCGCCGGCAGAAACCGCTCTCAGCTCCAGGTCTGCACCCTCACCCCAACCGTAACCTCGCTCGTCTCTCCTTTTCCCCTCTTTTATCTTTCACACACCTTCGTTAGTTAGGGTTTAATTAAAGTAGAATCGGGAGAGTCAGTAATCTTGCCCTAGTGAATCCATGGTGAAATTTCCAGTATTTTGGCGAATTAGTAGGGACATCTTGATGACTTCACAGGTGATATTTAGGTTATTTTTGTGAATTAGTGGTGGTATGATTGACTCACTGGCCTCCCCTAAATTTGGATCTCCACACCACTGTCTACAAGGTGCGTTACTCGGTTCAGTTGTTGATAACTCCATTGTCTCTGATGAGGGAAATAGTTTCAGTTTTCCTTAATTGCAATGTAGGAGTAGATGAGTATTACAGTTGCTGACTTGAACTGTGCTCACTTGGTTCAGTGATTGCCTGAAACTCAAAGTCCAATGTGATTTGGTCGATACTTTTATTGTGACTGATTATTGAGAAGGAATGAACTAAAATTTCTTATGAAAGCTGTCCACGTAAACATCGGAGGGATTATCATCCTTTTTCTCATTTGGGAAATGTATGTTGGTCGCCTCATCTGATCCAGCTTATTATTGCGTGGTTGGGTTGGATCCAGAGTAGAATCAGCAAGGAGCGTGTCCCATTATATCACTTGATATGATTCAGAGTATTGCGCGCTTGGGTTGGATAATGTATATGGTCTCTTGTTCGTTTGGTCTTTCTCATGGTCATGGTGCTGCCATGAACAATGCTTACTTCTGTTTGACAACCAAGTGAATAATAGATAAGCAAATGATCGCATGCAAGTTTTCTACAAGAAGGGGAGCATGCTATTGCGCTTTTACGTCAAGCAAAATCATCACTTGGAACTATTTATTATCCTTTTTTTTCGCTACAGAAATTGGTCACCTGATGTGATTCAGTTTATTGCGTGGTTGGGTTTGATGCAAAGCAGGATAAGCAAAAAGCCTCTCCCATTGTACACTTGATATGATTCAGGGTGTTGCGTGCTTGGCTTGGATCCAAAATGTATATGGTCGCTTGTTTGTTTGGTCTTTCTCATGGTCATGGTGCTGCCATGAACAATGCTTACTTCTGTTTGATGACCGAGTGAATAATAGATAAGCAAATGTTCGCTTTCAAGTTTTCTAGAAGAAGGGGAGCATGCTATTCTGCTTTTATGTCGAGCGAAATCATCACTTGGAACTATTTATTTCAAGGATACTCTACAAGGCACCCCACCTGTCATGATATGAAGTTATATAATTGTATATAGCGTTGTCTCACTGAAGATATTATAGCCAGAGTATGTTATTTTAGAAAAACAAAGTCAAGGTGTAGGTGGTTCCAGAGTAGTTTCTTTTGATAGAAGTTTGACATGTCTCAGTTGACACTCATGTTTGCCTTATTGTTCAGCTAAAGCCTGCTGCATTTCTTGTACTGTATTAACTCCTGAGGTATTTATTAACTCCAATTATGGTTCAGTTCTGTATTTTGATCCATTATTCTTGAATTTCTATGCAGCAGAGAAGTTAACACTGTGGAGAGAACCTCGAAGAACGCCTGCCCTGCCTCAGCCTCTACCTCCCTGCCTTTGTCTGGACCTCATGTTTGTGCAGATCTCCTGGACAGCCTGCTTCAAGAAATTCTGCTTCACGAAATTATTGCTCTGTTTGACTCATTCCATGACTTCCTTGCATTCATTGGCACCTGCCGCTCTTGGCGTGCTGCAGTCTCTACCTTTCCCTCTGTGCATACATTCAGCTTCCCGCCGCTCCACTTCAAACCAGATGGTCCTTATGTTCGTCCACATAGCGGCCCTATCAAGCCCATCCTTTTATCTGATTGCAAATGGCAGCTCAGTGATCCTAGCAAGAAAAACTCATCCCTTGCGTGTTCAGTGCCTAAAAATAGTCCAAATAAAATGCGCTATTTGGGCTGCTCGTATGGGTATCTTATCTTCTCCTACGAGGTTCACTGCCTCCTTGTCGATGTGTACACTGGTCGCAAGGTGAGGCCACCCAAACTCCCACGTAACAATGATCTTGGGTACTTTTGTGGCATAGGCATCCTTACGGCCCCATTGATTTCACCCAACTCTCGCCTCCTCCTTTTCTCAAGAGATTCCATGTTTGAGTGGCAGGTTGGAAAAAACTTCTGGTCAGAGCACACCCTTGATCTTGATGATGAACTCATCTATCAGATTGTTTTCTTCAAAGGTGATATCTTTGTCGTAGATGCTGTTCTCAGGCTCCACACTATACACCTGACACCTCAATTCCGCATGCAAAAAATAGCAATTAAAAAGGAGTTTGTGCCTATGAACTCATGGTTGGTGGTCTGTGGTGACATGCTTCTCATGATTGAGCAAGACTTCAGCTCTGGCAGATTGGGTGGCTCATCTGACGCATTCTTTAGGATCTTTCGCCTCAACTTCTCTGTCGAGCCAGCTAAGTGGGTGAAGTTGGACAAGTTGGATAATTATGCTCTGTTTGTAAGCCTTGACAGAAGGAATCCTACATTTTGTTGCATGAGCCCGGAAAGATGGGGAGGAAAGAGTAACTGCATTTATTTTGCGAGGCTATCTGAAGATCCCGATGAAACATGGACCGCGGTCGAGTTTGGTCAGCCAGTGCCAGACAGCGCAGTCCGCTCCATGTTCTTCTATGATATTTCGCTCTCTCTAGACTGTGGTGTACTAAGTAGCCTCTGGGTGTTCCCCAGTTTAGTTTATGGTTCTGGCTAGTACTTCTTTCTTGTCTTGCACAAGACCTGCCTAGCGTTTATCTCAGTTTGCAACTAGTTCTGTAGCTGTAATGGTTTTCTGACTTTGGGACCAAATTTTTGTTTCCAAGTACAATTAATCTGTATGGGCATGCTGCTGTTACTGCTGGTTGTATTGTGGCGAAAAACGGGATTGCATTTGTCATCTGGTTGCGCCGGTAGATGCAGCAGTAGAATGGTCTCATGTGCTTCGACCATCTGCTGTTAAATGAGACATATGTACCGTCAAATGTAACCTGGGTACTATTGTGGACAAACTTGTCGTGTATTCTACTGTACCTCCCGTGGATCATTCATATGCTTTTCATTGTTTGTGGTATTGGATCATTCATGTATTGGATCATGGTGGTTTTCTTGCCATTTTTAGTTGATAATGTGCTGACAGAGCAGGAGACGTCTTTGCAAATGACGTTGTGCTTTCCACTGTAACCAAATCGTAGGAATGTACTGTCCTCTCCTCCATCTTAGTTTATTATCTCCAGCCTAAGACTGTACTCTTGGAAGGATGATCTGCAGCCTGCATTTACAAGATGGCTGCATTTCAGCAGCTACATTAATGTGTCTTTTGACTGAACTTTAAGCCTTGGTAGAGGCAGCAAAACAGTTTTGTCCCTCAACTTTAAACCTGGATGTATAGAATCCTGACAAATTTCAAAGCTGTTACATGCCAACTCATAAACACACATTCAGGATACCATTGGAGAACTGGCCAACTACTCCCTCCGTTTGGAATTACTTGTCGCGAAAATGGATGTATCTAGATATATTTTAGTTCTAGATACATCCATTTTCGAGACAAGTAATTCCAAACGGAGGGAGTACTTTTCAGGAACATAAACTCTATCAGAACTGTTTCTATGATAGAGAACAACACGGTTGTGCACGCTAAGGTTACATACAACCAAACTACTGTAAAGCCACAAGGTGCTGTCTGTAGATGTTGCCAATCTTGGAGGCCATCTCCTCTAAGTCCATTCACATACTCGGCATGATCAAACATCACATCACAGTTTACATCATCTAAACAAACAAAAAGGCAGAAATATGCTAAGCAGGGCACATGTAGAAGAGTCAGGTTTCCCCTTTCCCTTCTTTCTGAACATGTTTCTGGGACTGATGTATTTCCGTTCTATGCAATGGAAAGGGGTCGAAAAGCCCGGTTCAAAAAAAATGTAGAAGAGTCAGGTAGGCTTATTTGCGATTCTCAATAGAAAAGAAAAAGAATACGTTATTGGCTGGTACATAACAGCTCCTGAATTTCATGCAACTGTTTGACTAACATAGAGGACGTTACATAAGGCTCATCCCCGAGGGAAACGATCATTCATGGAAAATCACCCGGGGTGAGGATTTGCCATCTGTGATTCGCCTCGCCACCAGTTCTTGCTCATCCTCACCCTTTGGAAAGGAAGACTCTGTTGAACAACATGACTTGGTATAAAGGGCATCACAGTATTTGCATTGCTCGGCTCGTTTGAGGAGTATCGTCTGCAAATTGGGAGCTCGGTCCAGCAAGGTTCTTATCACTAGTAAGCACATTCACACGCCGCTAATTAGGGGATTCTATACTAGTGCTTGTCATTGTCTGTCACCAACACCGATTTGGTCAGGGATGGGGGCTTGACACATCACCGTCGACAGAAATCCTCGTGTGTTCGGCTCTTGAATGTTGCGAAGATGGTACCAGAGCCCAAACACACTTGGCCACGCTACACTCTGATCAATTTGGTCTTCTTCAATCTTATCATGGTCGTCAATCAAGCTCTCTCATTTCTCGCCATGGGCCCACACATCGCGCATCCCCCACAATCGTATCCCTGAACAAAACCTGCATCCACTCGTTTTTTTTCTTTTGTACAAACTCTTGTCCTTTCCTCTTTCTCACCACCATTCTGTTGGTCACTTGCTGCAATGACAAACGACGCCTCTAAAACATTGTTCATGTTGCATGCTAATAAGTCGGCCCTTTTGCTAGCTACACAGAGCAACAACATGTTGATGCACATAATATCATTGTGGATTCAAAGATCCACGTATCAGATATTAAACTGATAAGAATAGATACTACACTTGATCTTAACCAAAGGCCGAGAAAGGTATGCTTTCACCGATGACCCAGCGTCTGGTTTTATTGTTTCCTGAACCGCCTCAGCTCAGGTGCAAAAGCAATATGGGACTATTCCAACAAGCGATATCAAAATCTATGAAAAATCACAAAACTAGCCCTTTGGCCAAAGTTCAGCACAAAACGGCTCTCTTTTGAAAATATTTCATAAAATGGCCCTACCCGCATGATGCCCGCGCCCGGGGCGCCATGCCAATTTACACAACGCCTTGGTCAAGGGCGCCATACTGGTCAGCGGTGACTTGCCACGTTGGTAGGGCATGGCACCATGGCGCCCCAGCCCAAGGCGCCATGCCCCTTGCGTCAACAAAACAGAGTGTGCCCTGTTTTGCCCTCCACAAACCCTCACATTTCCCCTTCTCCACCCCGTCCTCCCCACTCAAGCCCCTCCCTAATGTCCACAAAATTTCGTGGATCGGAGCTCCAAATCGGTGATTTATCCTTCCCTTCGACCCCTCGAGGTATTCTCCATCATTTCTCCTCTTTTTGTTGGTTGCTCCACATTGTGGGGATTTGGGGAAACCCTAGGTCATCCAATTTTGCTATTTTTGTTGATGCATTTTGGTGTTTATGATTCTAGATGGGGAGGATCGTCAATGTGCATCATGTGGACTTTGTCTCCTTTGAGAAGGGAGACGCGGAGTATGGTGACCCGAAGAAGAAGCCGGTAGTGATGGTGTTTCCTACAAGCCCTAGCCTTGAGGAGGTTTTAGTTGAGCTTGGAAGAAGGTTGAATTGGATGGAAGAAAGCGATGGAGTAGACTTAATTGGAAGGTATAATGTTGGGTATGGGCAACATATTCGTTGGAAGATAATGCCTCTTGATTATGAGTTTCATTAGGAAGCATATAAAGAGAGTGTGTTGGACTCACAAGATAAATCATTTGAGTTATTTGCCATAAAGGTTGTTCGTGCTTGGTTGCACATTGATTTGAATCGGTGTGCATCTTCATATGATGTTAGAAGCCCGGTTCGAGATTCAACACATGTCATTCGGGATGTGCATGACACAATAATGAGCCAACCTCCAATGACCGAATGTTTGAGCCCCGTCGGGACTGACCAAGTTGATAATGAAGACTTGCACATGGATGGTGGTGAGTTTGAGGGTGATGAATCGGAGGCTTATATTCATGACCATTATGTTGGTGATGTTGAGGCAAAATTGCATGGAAGAGTACATGGACCATGATATTCCATACAATAGGTCCTATGCGTGGGACTCGGAGGATGAAGGCCCGGATGAAGAAATATATGAGGATGGTTTGACGGCTAAAGAAGCCAATGCTTTCAAGAAGGTAATAGGCCGTAGTCACAAGACATCATTGTTTCGTGATCTAAGCCTAGCCGATAAGGCGATTGTTGATGGTGGGACAAGTAAAATTCTTGCACCAAGGTTAACTTCAAAGCGAGATACCAAAGCAAGTGTGTATGGTGTTAGTGAAGGAACAATCTTTGAAAGCTTGGCAGAACTTTAAATATGGGCCAAGGACTATGCGGTTAAGTTTTATCGGGCATTCTTTGTGGAGAAGTCAAACTCAAAAGTGCGTTATGTGGTCAGATGTGAGGAACACAAGAATCATTGCCCTTGGGTTATCCGTGCAAGATGTGTCAAAGGCGGGCCACAATGGAAGATTATAAGTTTCGTGTTTCACCATCGGTGTAGTGGCAAGGATATTGATGATGCTAATGTAAAGGATGATCACCGTCATAGACCTCCAAATTCCTTGCATATTGATTTTTAGCCTCCATAAAGATACTCCCGACATATCCCATTGGGGCTTTGATGGAGATGGTGAAGGAGGTTTTTTGGTACGGGGTGAAGTATGGGAAGGCATGGAAGGCCAAACAAGCTGCCTTTGAGATATTGTATGGTGGTTGGGAAGAATCATACAACCGCCTCGCGATGGTGTTGAAAGCAATGGCGGCAGAAAATCCTGGCATGTACTATATGGTGGAGCCAGATGGCGTGAGAACAAGGATATACAACAATGCAATCATTCGAATATTTGGACGTGCATTCTGGACTTTTGAGCCATGCATTAGGGCCTTCAAGCATTGTAGGCCGATTATGTCCGTGGATGGCACATTTCTGACCAGCCAGTTCAAGGGCACATTGTTGATCGCCATTGCTAATGATGGTGGTGACAAATTGGTTCCATTGGCGTTCGCTTTGGTGTCGGGGGAGAACAATGAGAACTGGGAGTGGTTTCTTAGTTTAGTGAGGACCAAGGTAATTGGACCTCAAAGAGAGGTTTGCATCATCTTGGACTGCCACCCAGGGATACTCAATGCAGTGGAGATTGACATTCCAGGACATCCTCGCGTGCATCATAGGTGGTGCATGAGGCATTTTGTGTCTAACTTTTACCGAGCATGTGGAGACAAGGAATTGTCTGACCTTCCTCGTGATTGTTGTCTCGCATTCACCACTAGACATTTCAAGAAATTGTGGGACAAAGTGTATGCCAAAGCAAACAATGGTGGCAAAGATTTCTTAATAGGAATCTTGCCAATAAAGGAAAGAGGGCACGGGCTTTTGACAACGATGGAGTGAGGTACGGTGGCATGACAAACAACATGGCTGAATGTTTCATCGTGGTGCTAAAGGGTGTCCATGCATTGCTGGTGACAGCAATAGTAGAGTATACATTCGAGAAGTTGAATGTCTATTTTGAAAATTATAGTGAAGAAACATTCAACTTGATGTCCGGGAAAAACAAGGCCAAAAAGATGTACAAGTATCCACCAAAAGTCGACGATTGGATAGAATAGCAAGCAAGAAAGGCGGATTCACACAAAATCCAGTCCTTTGATAACATAGAATTGATTTACCAAGTTGATGAGCACGATGGAATGTCGCGTGACGACGTGCCATATGCAGGTGGCTCCTTCAATGTTTATCTCAAGATTGGCGTGTGTTCATGCGAGAGGCCTACATTGTATCATCTCCCGTGCTCTCACTTGATGGCTGCATCTCGCACTAGAAATTTGAGTGTCAGCATGACCAACAATGTAAGATTGAGGAGTATTCGATCGATGCGGTCAAAAATACATGGGCTGCGAGGTTCATCCCTATCTAGACCAATCTAAATGGACGGAATACCATGGACCCCCACTATACCCTGATTTGGAAATGAAGGTGGTGACACGTGGAAGATGGAAGACAAAGCGTTTCTTGGGTGACATGGATGATTGGGGTGGTGGATTCCATAAGAATGGGGGAGCCAACATTTCACAGAGCCTCGTGATATCAGCCGCTGCGGTGAATGTAACAACGAGGGGCACAATAATAGAGGTTACAACTCAAGGGACAAAAGAAAGAGATCAAAACGAGATGGTGATGGTGGTGATGGTGGTGTCAGCCACGGTGATGGTGGAGCTCAAGGACGTGGCCGTGGTGATGATGGAGCTCAAGGACGTGTCCGTGGTGATGGTGGTGCCTGAGGACGTGGTCGTGCTGACCGTGGTGCTCGAGGACGTGGCCGTTGTGACGGTGGAGCTCGAGGACGTGGCCGTGGTGACGGTGGAGCTCGAGGACGTGGTCGCGGTGATGGTGATGGTCGAGGCTTCGCTTATTGGCTTGGGGTGTGAAACTAATGTATGTGTGGAACTTATGTATGTCGTGAATCTTTTGGGTGGTCGAACTTATGTATGTCGTGAATCTTTTGGGTGGTTGAACTATGTATTTGTGGAACTAATGTAAGTCATGAACTTATGTATGTGTGGAATCAATGTATGTGGTGGTTGAACTTATGTATGTGTGGAAGTAATGATGAAAACTGAAACTATGTAAGTTACAAAAAAAACAGAAACCACATAAGTTACAAAAACAGAGAAGTGATTGTCATGGCGCCCTAACTTAGGGCGCCATGTTAGTAAGTACGGCGCTCCATGCCAGGGCGTCATACATGGCACCCAGAAAAAATGAATGGCGCCCCCAACATAAGGAGCTTAAAATCGTAGGACTTAGCCATTTTTACACGACCATGGCGCCATGGGCTGGGGCACTATGTTGGCAATGCATGGTGCCATGGGCTGGGGCGCCATGTTGTAGACGACCATGGCGCCTTGGGCTGGGGCGCCATGCTATCAATTTTTGTTTCTCCTTTTGGTTTTGTTTTTGTTTTTGATTTTCATGAAAAAGCTACAAAGTTTCCGAGAATAAGTATTGTCAGACATAAATGGCACACATCAAAGTTTCCAACAAATAATTTAACGACATAAAGTTTTGGACAAACTACAAGTCCTCGACAAACATAAGTTCACGACATCAAGTTTTAGACAAATACTACAAGTCCTCGACAACCATATGTTCATGACATCTAGTTTTGGACAAATACTACAAGTCCACGACATCTAGTTTTGGACAAATACTACATCAAGTTGACGACAAATGCATCATTTCCTTCCTTTCCCCCTCTTAGCCGGTGCAGCATCCTTCCCCTTCACTAAGCGCCTTCTCCTCTGGAGCTGCGGCACCTCCTCTTCCTCCTCCTCCTCTGAGGCGACCTCGATCACCGGGTACTTGCGTGCCTTCCTTGCGTATTTTCCCGGAGTATGCTTTCCACGCCTTTGACTAGGCTGAGGCGCATCTGGCATCTACGAGGTGTTAATCTCATCATGCGTCTGTTCATCCCCCTCCCCCCGTTGTCATCAACCGATTCGTCGCCTTGCTGTTGGGTGCCGCTTGATGATGATCTCGACCTCGAAGCAGTAGGGACTGCGAGATCGGTGGAGCGGCAGCCTAGTAGAGCACCAAGGCCACGTGCCCAAGACATGCTCCGCTATGAAATTGACATATCATGAAGTTAGGATATATACCTCAAAAATGTGTATGGAAAGCAAATTATCAAATGTCATACCTCAACAAAAGCTTTAAGCTTGTTGTACGACTCTTCACCTGGAGGGTACCTGAGTGCCTCGCTGGCGTCGTTGACATGCTTCGAGAGCTCGTTTTGTTGTTGGACACAATAGGACAGGTCATTTTGGCATAATGTAGGCAAGCATATAGAGCCGATTCATACCGTCTACCTTCTCTAATAAGCCTGTTGTACTCCATATTGGCCATCCGATCAGAACCTGGATTGGGTTCATGTAATATGTCCCCTGGCTGAAATGCGGGTGCGTTAAGTTGAGTACGTGCAACGGAACGAAACCACACAAGATAATTGTTGAATGCTTCCATATCAAAAGGTCATGAGGGAGGCTTAGAAGTGGGTTGACGCAATGAAAGCTCAATCTTATTGAGCTTGTGCTTGAACTCCTGGATATACATGTCATGCTCTCGATCCCATTTTTTTATACTCTTCTGCTTCATCTTGTCGAGACTGCATAGCATTTGACAAATACATTTTCGTTACTATCTTCAAAACAATGGAGAAAGCATTTGAAGTGCTAAGCACTTACCTATGCAAATGTAGCGAAGTGTCCTTGTACTTCGGCGGGGTCTCTTGAAATAAGCCAAACTGTGTCATAACTCGTTGTGGCTGATAGAACTCAACAACATAATAAGAAATCAACGGGCAACGCATCCGCCATAAGTGTGCTTCCTATAGACACTTTGGTTAAGTCTGAAAGTAATAAAACCAGCTCGCCTACCAATGTTGCCCTCCATTCCGTACGGTTCCCAGGTAACCTATAAACAAAGATTAAGAAAAAACTACATTGTTAGTATGATTTTTGGAAAACCGAAGAAACTGAAGAGACAAAGCAAGAAGCTACTAAGATAACCTGCTCCGGGGTCATGATGTCAAGCTCGTTGCAGTAGTGCAAATACATGGTCTTTGAATTGCCAACAAAACCTTCAACCTTTTCGCACTTATATGGCCATGTAGGCATACAGTCTGGATCATGATGATCATCCCACGGGTCATAACCCTTTGGTGTCGGCCGCCCCACTGGCAAGTGCTCCCAACTCCAGATCGATAATAGAAGCATTATACCACTAATGTTGGATTCCTTTGACTCTACGACGTTTCTTGGATTCGCGCCCCTATGGCACGCCTCGTCCAGCTACACACAAACAAGAAATATGTCATTATAAACTAGAGAAAATTTCTACATGGTGAACACACTATTATAAGCAAAACTACTTACCTGACGATACAAATAAGCCAATGCCGTCGTACCCCAACTGAGTCCATGCTCCCACCCAGCAACCAGCTTAAGCCACATAAAGGAAGCGTTCACGCCAGTGCCGTCAGAGAAAAGAGTCCGGCTGACTACATACCACAAGTATGCCCTGGTATACTACTGCACTGTTTCATCATCCGCATCAGTCGGGCATTCCCCAAAGTGTTCAGCAATCTAATGATAACTTGCACCGGTGGACTTCCCTTGTACCCCTGGCTCCCTCCCTATGAGTCCAACCATAATCTCATGCCATCCATCAGAATCTGTGCTAAAACAAATAGGCTCTCCTTTGATGGGAAGTCCAGTGATCAGAGACACACACTACTAGGGAAAAGCCTATACACAGAACTTTAGCAGTAGCGCATGTTAAAAAAGGGCGCTGCTGCTAGACAGCAGTAGCGCGGGCAAAAAATCCGTGCTGCAGAAACATATATAGCAGTAGCGCGTGCCGCTCTAAAAGCGCTACTACAAAAATTCCCACCACTAAGCCGATCGGCTACACATAGTAGTAGCGCTCTTTTAGAAACAGCGCTGCCGCTAATTCTGTTGTAGCAGCGCGTTTATGTGTAAGGCGCTACTGCTAACGGAAATAAAATAAAATGAAAAACAAGTAGAAAATTAAATGAAAATGAAAGAAATAGAAAAAGGAGAAAGGAAAAAATAAAATGTAAAGAAAAATAAATGAAAAAGGGGAAAAAGGTGAACGGAATAGCAGTAGCGCTTTTCAGGAAACACGTTGTAGCTACTTAGCTATAGCGCGTTTCCAGAACGTGCTACCGTTTCGTTTCACTTAAACAGCGGTCCCCCCAGCAACCACTTCTTCCCCAAATCCCTCGCCCTCACCGCTGTCTCCCCAATTCGCCGTCGCCCCACTTCACCGCCATCTCCTGCCGGCGTGGACGCCCGCAACCTCACCGTCTCCCCCCGAGGCCACCGTCATCCTCACCGCCACCGTCCGAGGCCGCCCTCAGCCTCACCGCCGCCGCCCGAGGCCGCCCTCGACCTCACCGTCGCCGCCCTCCACCTCACCGCCGCCCGAGCCCGCCCAGGACCGTCGTTGCCCGTGCCCGAGCACGCCCTCTCTGCCCCTGCCTCCGTCGCCGAGCACCTCCCCGCCACTGTCTCTCCCCTCTCTGTAAGTCCCCCACCCCTCCCCCCACTCCTCTCTCTCTGCATTTCAGAGCAAAAATTAGTAGAGCAAAAGTTAGTTTGTAGCAAAAAAATTAGTTTAGAGCGATGGATGTTAAGTAGTAGATGTTAGAGCAAAAATTAGTTTAGAGCCAAAAAAATTGGTTTACAGCAAAAGTTAGTTAGGGCAGTAGGGTTTAATTAGGGTAGATGTTGCTTGTAGTATATAGTGATACTAGTAGATGTTAATTAGGTTAGGGCAGTACTGGTACTAGTAGATGTTAATTAGATGTTTTTCAGTTAGGGCAGTAGAGTTTTGCTAGGTTAATTAGGTTTGTAGTGCTGCTAGTAGTAGTGGTACAGCAGGTTAATTAGGTGAAGTTAAATGAATAACCTAAATGAATGAAATTAGTAGTTAACTTTTTTTTTTTCCTTTCATCATTATAGAGCACTAAAGTTAACTGAATTTTGTTCTATTAGTAGTTAAATGAATTTTTTTCTATACTTTGTTTTTGAATTAGCTTGTGAAATTTGGACATGTGGTTGCTCGTGTATATTTGGACATGTGTTGCGGTGTCGAAGAGGGATATTTGAACACTGTTTCTAGGGAATGAAGCTGAGTGGCCTATGTTTTGCCGGAATGTTGATTCATTTCCGTTCCGGCAAATTCCAGGTTCTCGATTTGTCCACTTTTTAGCAGAGGTCATGCCGAAATTTTCCATGAATTTCGGCATGACTTGTGCTACAAATTAGCACATATCGAGTGCTCGGGATTTGCCGCACCGGGAAGGAGTCAACGTTCCTGCAAAACAATAGGCCTTTTTATGTCATTATTCATTTTATTAGGTCTAGAATTAATTGACTAGATTTAATTGTAGGAAACATGGCTAGCAACGATGAAGGACAGGGTTCTGGTGATTGCGACGATGTCTACCGGGTGGCAGACGAATTTTTGAGCCTTGCCAACGATCAACCGATGTTGTTATTGGGCCCACCGGTGGCATCGGGGACTGAGTCCGACACACAGACTGGTGCTAAGACTGAGACCGGCGCTGAGACTCAGACCGGCATCGATACCAACGCTGCCTCGGGGAGCGGAGCCGGTGTAGAACCGAAAGCAAAGAGGCAACGACTTCCTAACAAACTCAGGACTACTAGACTGGTGGTCACGGAGGTGGACGACGACATTTTTGAGCCAAAGGCGCCCGAGGAAGCGCGCAGGTGCTACGGCAATCAAATAGGCTGCATCGTACGGACAACCACCACCATCAACGATGAGAAACTACAGAAGATAGATAATATGAGGCCCTCCCTCCTAAAGAAGTTTCACCAGATATTCCTGTTCCTGGGCCAGAATGAAAAGGATTATAAAGATCCAGATAAGGACCCGGCAATGAAGAAGATAAACAAACACACCATTACCAAGTTTAGCGACGCGTTGGCCGCCTGGAAAACAAGGGTGAACGCAAGGATCATGACAAGAAGGAACCCTACTCCGAGATTGTAAAGGATAATCCGACAATCACGGAAGAGCAGTTTCAAATATTCAAGGCGACTTGTGAGGCTGAACTGCCCAAAAAAAGTCTAAGTACATGAAGGGGCTTCAAGAGTGGAACATTGGGAGCCACCACCTTGGAAGCCGTGGTTATGGCGGGAAGAGGTCCATATGGGCCAAGGAGGATGCGGAAGCCGTGAGTCTGGGCATCCTAGACCCCTTGGCGGAGTTCACTGTCCCGGAAAAGCGTGACGTCCTCAGGGCCCGGCACCGTTGGGACCCAGTGAAGAAGGTTTACGAGACAAACGTGGTCACGACGGAGTTCATTAGAATGTTGGTAATTTTAGTTTCTGATCAATTCGACTACACACCTTAGTCATATTTGTAAAGGATCCTTGTGTCTTTTGCAGAGAGAGCATCACAGGATTGCGGCCGAAAGCGACTCGCCGTCTGAGGCATTGGCGAGGCCCAAGTGGGACACTCCATTCAACCGGGCGTTGAACATATTGAAACGACTCCCGATGGATACTCGACCGTCGTATGGACGCGTGCACGGTGTCGGAGACGGCGCCACGTGGAAGAAGTACTACCGTGAGACCATGATACGTCCATTTTGCATCATGCTTTTATATCAATATTTATTGCATTATGGGTTGTTATTACACATTATATCTCAATACTTGTGGCCATTCTCTCTTATTTACAAGGTTTACCATGAAGAGGGGGAATGACGGCAGCTGGAATTCTGGCTGGAAAAGGAGGAAACGTTGGAAACCTATTCTGCACAACTCCAAAAGTCCTGAAACTCCACGAAACAACCTTTTGGATTTATTAAGAATTTATGAGCGAAAGAAATAGGCCAGGGGCCCACACCCTGTCCAGGAGATAGGGGGGCGCGCCCCCCTGTAGGGCGCGCCCCCCTGTAGGGCGCGCCCCCTATCTCCTGGGCCCCCTGGTGGGCCTCCGGCGTCCATCTTCTGCTATATCATCACTCTTTCCCTGGAAAAAATCGTGGGCAAGCTTACGGGACGAAACTCTGCCGCCACGAGGCGGAACCTTGGCGGAACCAATCTAGGGCTCTGGCGGAGCTGTTCTGCCGGGGACACTTCCCTCCGGGAGGGGGAAATCATCACCAACGTCATCACCAACGATCCTCTCATTGGGAGGGGGTCAATCTCTATCAACATCTTCACCAGCACCATCTCCTCTCAAAACCCTAGTTCATCTCTTGTATCCAATCTTGTATCAAAACCACAAATTGGTACCTGTGGGTTGCTAGTAGTATTGATTACTCCTTGTAGTTGATGCTAATTGGTTTACTTGGTGGAAGATCATATGTTCAGATCCTTTATGCATATTATTACTCCTCTGATTATGAACATGAATATGCTTTGTGAGTAGTTACGTTTGTTCCTGAGGACATGGGTGAAGTCTTGTTATTAGTAGTCATGTGAATTTGGTATTCGTTCGATATTTTGATGAGATGTATGTTGTCTTTTCTCGAGTGGTGTTATGTGAACGTCGACTACATGACACTTCACCATTATTTGGGCCTAGAGGAAGGCATAGGGAAGTAATAAGTAGATGATGGGTTGCTAGAGTGACAGAAGCTTAAACCCTAGTTTATGCGTTGCTTCGTTAGGGGTTGATATGGACCGATATGTTTAATGTTGTGGTTAGGTTTACCTTAATACTCCTTTTTGTAGTTGCGGATGCTTGCAATAGGGGTTAATCATAAGTGGGATGCTTGTCCAAGTTAGGGCAGTACCCAAGTGCCGGTCCACCCACATATCAAATTATCAAAGTACCGAACGCGAATCTTATGAACGTGATGAAAACTAGCTTGACGATAATTCCCAATGTATCCTCGGGAGCTCCTTCCTCATTATTAGATTTGTCCAGGCTTATCCTTTGCTACATAAAGGATTGGGCCACCTTGCTGCACTTTATTTACTTTATTTACTTTTTGCTCGTTACTATTTATCTTATCACAAAACTATCTATCACCTACTATTTCAGTGCTTGCATAGAAAACCTTACTGAAAACCGCTTATCTTTTCCTTCTGCTCCTCGTTGGGTTCGAACCTCTTACTTACCGAAAGGACTATGATAGATCCCCTACACTTTTGGGTCATCAAGACTCTTTTCTGGCGCCGTTGCCAGGGAGTGTAGCGCTTTTGGTGAGTGGAACTTGCTAAGGAAACATTTATATAGTGTGCTGAAATTTTCTGTTACTTGTCACTATGGAAACTAATCCTTTGAGGGGCTTGTTTGGGGTATCTTCACCCCAACCAGAAGAGCAAAGAGATGCTTCTCAACCTACTGAACCTTATGAAAATATTCACTTTGAGATTCCTTCGGGTATGATAGAAAAACTGCTAGCTAATCCTTTTGCAGGAGACGGAACATTGCATGCCGACTTACACCTCATCTTTGTGGATGAAGTTTGTGGATTATTTAAGTTTGTAGGTATCCCCGATGATGTTGTCAAAAGGAAGGTCTTCCCCTTATCTTTGAAGGGAGATGCAATGACATGGTATAGGCTATGTGATGATACGAGATTTTGGAATTATAAGCGACTGAAGTTGGAATTTCACCATAAGTTCTATCTTATGCATCTTGTTCATCGTGATCGTAATTACATATATAATTTCTGGCCTCGCGAAGGAGAAAGCATCGCTCAAGCTTGGGGGAGGCTTAAGTCAATGTTATATTCATGCCCCAATCATGAGCTCTCTCGGGAAATGATTATTCAGAATTTTTATGCTCGACTTTCTCTTGATAATCACAACCTGCTCGATACTTCCTATGCTGGTTCCTATATGCTGAAGACTATTGATTTCAAATGGGACTTATTGGAAAGAATTAAACGCAAGTCTGAAGATTGGGGTTCCGACGATGGTAAGGAGTTAGGTATGACACCTAAGTTCGATTGTGTTAAATCTTTTATGGGTACCGATGCTTTCCGTGGATTTAGCTCTAAGTATGGACTTGACTCTTACATAGTAGCTACCTTTTGTGAAACTTTTGCTACTCACATTGATCTCCCTAAAGAGAAGTGGTTTAAATATAACCCTCATGTTGAAGTGAAAGTAGTTGCACCTATTACATTCGAAGAAAAGACTATTACATATAGTGATCCTATTATTCCTACTGCTTATGTTGAAAAAACCCATTTTCCTGTTAGGATAAAAGATCAGATCATGTTAAAGCTTCGACTGTTGTTCGTAAGAGTAATACTAGGACCTATACACCTCCTGAGCAAATTAATGTTGAACCTGGTATTGCTATGATTAAAGATCTCTTGGATGAGGACTTAGATGGGCATGTTATCTATTTCTTGGGTGAAACTGCTAATATTGCTAGACCCGATACTAAGACATGTAGACCTGTTGTAGGCACGCCTGTTATTTCTGTTAAAATAGGAGATCATTGTTATCATGGCTTATGTGATATGGGTGCTAGTTCTAATGCGATACCTTATGATCTTTATAAAGAAATTATGCACGATATTGCACCTGTTGAATTAGAAGACATTGATGTTACTATTAAGCTTACTAATAGGGACACCATTAAACCTATTGGGATTGTTAGAGATGTTGAAGTCTTGTGTGGGAAGATTAAATGCCCTGCTGATTTTCTTGTTCTTGGTTCCCCACAAGATGATTTTTGTCCCATTATTTTTGGTAGACCCTTCTTGAATACTGCTAGTGCTAAGATTAATTGGGAAAAGAATATTGTCACTGTTGGCATAGATGGTATGCCTCATGAGTTTAATTTCGCTAAGTTTAGTAGACAACCTCGTGAAAGGGAACCACCTAGTAAGGATGAAATTATTGGTCTTGCTTCCATTGTTGTTCCTCCAACTGATCCGTTAGAACAATATTTGTTAGACCATGAAAACAATATGTTTATGAAGGAAAGGGAAGAAATAGATGAAGTGTTCCTTAAACAAGAACCTATGCTAAAACATAACCTTCTCATTGAAATTCTTGGGGATCCCCCTCCACCCAAGGGTGATCCAGTGTTCGAACTCAAACCCTTACCTGATAATCTCAAGTATGCTTATCTTGATGAAAAAGAAATATACCCTGTTATTATTAGTGCTAACCTTTCAGAGAAAGAAGAAGAAAGATTATTGAAAACTCTGAAGAAGCACCGAGCTGCTATTGGATATACTCTGGACGATCTTAAGGGCATTAGTCCCACATTATGTCAACACAAAATTTCAGTGGAGAAAGATGCTAAACCAGTTAGAGATCCTCAAAGACGATTAAGTCCTAAAATGAAGGAAGTGGTAAGAAAGGAGATTCTAAAACTCCTTGAGGCAGGTATTATTTATCTCGTTGCTAATAGTGAATGGGTAAGCCCTGTCCATTGTGTCCCTAAAAAGGGAGGTATTACCGTTGTTCCTAATGATAAAGATGAATTGACCCCGCAAAGAATTATTACAGGCTATAGGATGGTAATTGATTTCCGTAAGTTAAATAAAGCGACTAAGAAAGATCATTACCCTTTACCTTTTATTGATCAAATGCTAGAAAGGCTATCCAAACACACACATTTTTGCTTTCTAGATGGTTATTCTGGCTTCTCTCAAATACCTGTGTCCGCGAAGGATCAATCTAAAACTACTTTTACTTGCCCTTTTGGTACTTTTGCTTATAGACGTATGCCTTTTGGTTTATGTAATGCACCTGCTACCTTTCAAAGATGCATGATGGCTATATTCTCTGATTTTTGTGAAAAGATTTGTGAGGTATTCATGGATGACTTCTCCGTCTATGGGTCCTCTTTTGATGATTGTTTGAGCAACCTTGATCGAGTTTTGCAGAGATGCGACGACACTACTCTCGTCCTGAATTGGGAAAAGTGTCACTTTATGGTTAATGAAGGCATTGTCTTGGGGTACAAGATCTCCGAGAGAGGTATTGAAGTTGATAAATCTAAAGTTGATGCTATTGAAAAGATGCCATGTCCCAAGGACATAAAAGGTATAAGAAGTTTCCTTGGTCATGCCGGTTTTTATAGGAGGTTCATTAAGGACTTTTCTAAAATCTCTAGGCCTCTGACTAATTTATTGCAAAAGGATATTCCTTTTGGCTTTGACGATGATTGTGTAGAAGCATTTGAAACACTTAAGAAAGCTTTGATCACATCACCTATTGTTCAGTCACCTGATTGGAATTTACCTTTTGAAATTATGTGTGATGCTAGTGATTATGATGTAGGTGTTGTTTTAGGGCAAAGAGTCGATAAGAAATTGAATGTTATCCAGTATGCTAGTAAGACTCTTGATTCTGCCCAGAGAAATTATGCTACTACTGAAAAAGAGTTCTTAGCAGTTATATTTGCATGTGATAAGTTTAGACCTTATATTGTTGATTCCAAAGTTACTATTCACATTGATCATGCTGCTATTAAATATCTTATGGAAAAGAAAGATGCTAAGCCTAGACTCATTAGATGGGTTCTCTTGCTCCAAGAATTTGACTTGCATATTATTGATAGAAAGGAAGCTGAGAACCCCGTTGCAGACAACTTTTCTAGGTTAGAGAATGTTCTTGATGACCCACTTCCTATTAATGATAGTTTTCCTGATGAACAATTGGCGGTTGTCAATGCTTCTCGTACTGCTCCTTGGTATGCTGATTATGCTAATTACATTGTTGCTAAATATATACCGCCTAGTTTCACATACCAGCAAAAGAAAAAGTTCTTTTATGATTTAAGACATTACTTCTGGGATGATCCACACCTTTATAAAGAAGGAGTAGATGGTATTATTAGACGTTGTGTGCCTGAGCATGAACAGGAACAAATCCTACGCAAGTGTCACTCTGAATCTTATGGAGGACACCACGCTGGAGATAGAACTGCACACAAGGTACTACAATCTGGTTTTTATTGGCCTACTCTCTTCAAAGATGCTTGTAAGTTTGTCTTATCTTGTGATGAATGTCAAAGAATAGGTAACATTAGTAGACGTCAAGAAATGCCTATGAATTATTCTCTTGTTATTGAACCGTTTGATGTTTGGAGCTTTGATTATATGGGACCTTTTCCTGCCTTTACTGGTTATACACATATTTTAGTTGCTGTGGATTATGTTACTAAGTGGGTAAGGAACCCCCCTTTAGCAACGCATCAATGCGTTGTCGTATGCCCATATATATGTTGCTAGGGTCTACATCAACGTATTAGTATGCGTTGCCATTGGTGGCGTTGGAAGGATCTACAACAACATATATACATGCGTTGGTAAACAGCATGGAGAAGCGTTGTTAGGTAGCGACATATAAAGCTAGGGCCCAACAACACTTCATATGCGTTGGTGGTGACACTGCACAAAAGGATTCTAGAAGCTTCTCTAGATAGCACGAACAATTAATGATTTTCATATATTGCATCAAAAATTATTAGGTCAACGTCGATAGTGCATATGACCCACAATATAATAAACAACCAAGTCTCATGTATTAAATCAAATATGTGGCATTACAAAGAACATGGTCCAAAAATTACAAGAGGTGAAACTATCTAGTAGTAAGCCAATTCTTGACCTTGCAATCAACAAACAATATAATAAACAAACAAGTCTCATATATTAAATCAAATATGTGGCATTACAAAGAACACAATCAAACTGTAATGTTTGAAACATTGATACTTAAAGTTACATTCTAGTTGTCTTGTAGTAGCCCAACTGTTTGCCTTGGAAACAAAATCTTCTTAGCTTTTCAATCAAAATCTGAGTCATGCATCCTCAATTTATCTTGGTAATCTACAAAATAACAATAGGAGATGAGCAATTACAGTAAACAAAATCAGGTTAATAGAGAAGTAAAATTTAAAGGAGCACTATACAAATGTTTTTTTTTACCAAGACTAAGATTTGTACACAGAGGTGGGCTAATTAATAATCTGATTGTAAAAACATCTACAACAATTATTAAACAACATTGTAGATTATGCGACCTATATCCGTGTACTAATTATTATTATTTTTGCATCTCGCGTCAATTCAATATTATATGAACTATCATTATATAGTTTTATTGTTCCAGTCCATTTTCTATAAAAAAGACCAAAATGCAGAAGTGCAAAGTGCAGATACTTGCATCATCTATAGCATCGCTCTGTAAAGAAATAATAAAAATACACACTAGTGAAAGGGTCATTGCCATGCTATGTAGTACAAACAGAGGGACTTTGAGTCTTCACCCATACTTTGTAAACTGAGGCCATTATATTTCTCTTAATTGTCGTGCACGTGTTCTGAATAACTATGGCTCGTTAAGATAAAAAACTACGTATTGAAACACCGAGTACCTTTGACCAATCGGATGGCTATTCATTGTGAACAATCATCAGCTTATATTTACTACAAAAAATTATCTCCAAAAAATATATTATAGTAATAGTGAGATGAATTCAGCAACCGGCTAAATGATAAGTATTCTAGGTAACCAGTTATACCAACTATACATAATTGAATATTTCCATTTTCCGATGGTCTCTGCACTAGTTAGCTTTGGGTCACATCACTCCTGTACTACCGATTCTTAGGACGACTTATTAGTCATGCTTGCTATGGTGTATTAGGAGAAATCTTATTAGTGCCAACAAATCAAAAAATCTGTAAATAATCTACATTGGACAAAATGTTGTTGTTACCTGAGTACTACAAAGTCACACATTAGAATTTCCTGATCCATGAATAAAATTCTCACAACTTGCAGAAGCAACACAACGAAAAAAAGCATCTTCAGATTGGAACAACTGGAGTTATCAACACATGAATAGAAAAAGACGTGCATAATGAACTAACAAACAGAAAGGGGAAAGAGCAAGAAAACTATGAACTGTCTACCCTGAGCCCCTGACTTCACCTTGAAGGAATGCGTGATCTAATTAGTATAGACAAGAGCATGCCATAATTAGTATACAAGACAGGACATCACAAAATAATTGATTAGCTGTGGGCGAAAGAACATACGAGACTGGTCCTACCATAAGAAGGCTGGTTTCCGTCCGATCTTGCAGCTCCACCCCAAGCAGAGATAAGACTCGGGCCACAAGCAGCAAGAAAATCAGTAAAGATTGATGCACACACATAGCTGCAAGAAAATTAAAATGTAATGCATCACAAGAAATGAGTGTTGAGTAAAAAGTGTTAGCTTAAACTACAAGTAGCTAGCTCTCTCTTGTACAATCTAGCAAAGGAAAACTGTAACCAGCGACTGCACACTAGCTATGTCCACAGACTAGTGCAACGCACACACACCAGAGACTAGAGTTGGAGTACTACTTGAGCTGAATATTTGTATTGAAAGTGGAATGGTCTGATTACAACCGGTTATAGCTAACTGAACTGACCTAGTAGCTACTTGACATAAGCACACACGTCATATTCTAAATTACGTCACTGCTGACCACTTTCTACAGTACATGATTTACTATACTACTTTTCCACTTATACTGCTACGGTGCTACCTTGGCTGGCAAGGTAATACAGCCGATGTTGCTGCCGACCTGCCACATGTTCTTAATTAAACCGGAACCCATAACAGATCAAGGTTGAATATAAGTGAATTAGAACCATCGTGAAGTAACAACTAAGAATTGGTTACCTCAACTCTAGCTGGGAGATCAAGGGATGAGGAATAGATGCCTTTTTGATTGATCACGAAATTATGGTCATATCCTTTGGAAACCTTAGTAGGTTTGAAATCAGCATATGCAGCTACGCATGCAGGGACAGGCCTCAATGAGGATGTGGTCCATTGGTGTTGTAGCTTGTAAGATGCGGCCGGCAAGGTTAAAACAAAGATGGGCGAGGACAATGGGGAATATTACTTGACAGAGTACAAATACAGATGCGGGAGAGCAGAATAGGACCTGCTGAACTACTGCAGTTGGAAGACGAGGGCATCGGTTCCTTGCTGTGTGGACTGTGGAGAAACAATGCCAGCGTCTGCATCTCCGGTCATGCGCATGAAACGACGGCAGCGACGCGTTCCCCAACGCAAGGAGGATGGGCGACGATGTCCAGTGTGTCCCCGACGCGCGGAGAAAGTGGCGAGGGAGGATGGCTTGGCCGAGGCTCTTGAACGAACCGAGGGAACAGGGGAGGCAGTCGAGGGCAAAGGACGGCGGTGGTTGGAACCCTAGCTGCTGTGGGTGCGTCCCTTGCTTAGGATGAAGGCCAAAACGATGGGGGAATAGGAAAACGTTTCGTGCGTAAGAGGTGGAGGTGTGGGCACGGAGAGGTTAGCGCTAAAGTGGGGAAAGTGGGAAACAACGCATCATTTTTTTCCGGGGTGAAACAACACATCCTGTTATATCGTTGCTAGACATGCGTTGGTATAGGGGGGTTCTTGTTGTAGTGGACGTAGAAGCTATTCCAACTAGTAGTGATGATCATAACATTTCTATTAAAATGCTTAAAGAAGTTATTTTTCCGAGGTTTGGAGTCCCTAGATATCTTATGACTGATGGTGGTTCACACTTTATTCATGGTGCTTTCCGTAAGATGCTTGCTAAGTATGATGTCAATCATAGAATCGCATCTCCTTATCACCCGCAGTCTAGTGGTCAAGTAGAATTGAGCAATAGAGAGCTCAAATTAATTTTGCAAAAGACTGTGAATAGATCTAGAAAGAATTGGTCCAAAAAACTTGATGATGCATTATGGGCCTATAGAACTGCATACAAAAATCCTATGGGTATGTCTCCATATAAGATGGTTTATGGAAAAGCATGTCATTTACCTCTTGAACTTGAACATAAAGCATATTGGGAAAGAGCTCAATTATGACTTCAAACTTGCCGGTGAGAAGAGGTTGTTTGATATTAGCTCACTTGATGAATGGAGAACCCAAGCATATGAGAATGCCAAGCTTTTCAAAGAAAAAGTCAAACGCTGGCATGATAAGAGGATACAAAAGCGCGAGTTTAACGTAGGAGATTATGTGTTATTATTCAACTCTCGTTTAAGATTTTTTGCAGGAAAACTTCTCTCAAAATGGGAAGGTCCCTACGTTATCGAGGAGGTCTATCATTCTGGTGCTATAAAAATCAACAACTTCGAAGGCACAAATCCGAGGGTGGTAAACGGTCAAGGAATTCAACATTATATTTCAGGTAATCCTATCAATGTTGAAACTAATATTATTAAAACCATAACCCCCGAGGAATACATAGGAGACACTTTCAAGAACGTTCCAGACTCCGAAAAGGCATAGGTACGTGGTACGGTAAGTAAACCGACTCCAAAACAACTCTAATGGCAATTTTTATCAGTTTTGGATTATTTAAGAATTTTAGGAAGAAAGAAGTAGTCCAAAAGGGACACAAGGCTCCTACGAGAGAGGAGGCCGCCCCCCCCTGTAGGGCGCGCCCCCTGTCTCGTGGGCACCTCGTATGCGTCCCGGACTCCGTTTTCTTGTATGTTACATATTTTGGTCGGTAAAAATTCATTATATATACTCCCGAAGGTTTTGACCACCGTATCACGCAAATATCCTCTGTTTTTGTTTCGAGCTGTTTCCATTGCAGATTTAGAGCACCATGACTTCTCCCTCCTCCAACAACGAAGACAAGGATGCTTGGCTATTGAAGATAGAGATGAAAAGAGAGGAACCAGAAGAGATCAACAAGGATGAAGGGATCAAGAAGGCCATGGAGGTTCAATCTCCGGTGGTGAAAGAAGAAGACATCCCTCAACCTTTACCTAACCTTTTCACTCCAACAGAGATTGAAGCTTTCAAGATGATTGAGTTAGCCCGCATATAGAAAAAGTATCTCACACAGGAGAAATATTTTGTTGAAGGATCATATTGCTGGGCTCAAGGGCATTATCCGCAAGTTGGAGGAGCTTTTACGCTCGATGTGCGATTATCCACCATCATCATCACCACCTCCATCACCTCCGAAGAAATAATCACATGTGTATGGGCACTCCCCTTGGCAACTGCCAAGCTTGGGGGAGGTGCCCCGGTATCGTATCACCATCACACTCCTATCTTTACCGCTTTATTTAGTTCGATCCTTGTAGTAGTATCTTGATCTAGTAGATTGAAGTTTTGATATCAAGTAGTTTTGAGTTTTGCATTGTGATCTCTTTATGCAAGCGAGTCCGTGTGCTATCTATAATAAAGATTAGTGTTGAGTCAAGGGCTTTGCTATGTTGCTATGATCTTGAGAAAATAGAAAGAACAAAAGAGTTCATATTGATCTTATGGATAGTGATAACTTCACACATATAAAGTATGAGGCATAAAAGTTGTTGAGAGTTGATGAACGTAGCCTTGGTCATCGTTGCAATTAATAGGAAGTGATAAGGAAAGAGGGGTTCACATATAGATATATTATCTTGGACATCTTTTATGATTGTGAAGCACTCATTAAGTATGACATGCTAAAAGAGATGATGTTGGACAAGGAAGAATAATGGTTTATGTTTTCCGACATCTCAGTTAAAGTATATTGTCATTGACCTTCCAAACATGTTGAGTTTGCCTTTCCCCCTCTTGCTAGCCAAATTCCTTGCACCAAGTAGAGATACTACTTGTGCTTCCAAATATCCTCAAACCCAGTTTTGCCATGAGAGTCCACTATACCTACCTATGGATTGAGTAAGATCCTTCAAGTAAGTTGTCATCGGTGCAAGCAATAAAAATTGCTCTCTAAATATGTATGACTTATTAGTGCAGAGAAAATAAGCTTTGTACGAACTTGTTGTGGAAGTAATAAAAGCGACGGATTGCATAATAAAGGTCCACATACAAGGGGCAAATAAAGTGACGTTCTTTTGCATTAAGATTTCGTGCATCAACCCTAAACGCGCATGACAACCTCTGCTTCCCTCTGCGAAGGGCCTATCTTTTACTTTATGTTTTTACTTTTTGCTTGAGTCAAGGTGATCTTCACCTTTCCCTTTTTCATTTTATCCTTTGGCAAGCTCCTCGTGTTTGAAAGATCATGATACATATATCCAATTGGATGTAAGTTGACATAGGCTATTATTGTTGACATCACCTAAAGGTGAATACGTTGGGAGGCAACACAATAAGCCCCTATCTTTCTCAGTGTCCGTCTGAAACTCTATAACCACAAGTATTGTGTGAGTGTTAGCAATTATGGGAGACTACGAGATAGTTGAGTATGTGAGCTTGTTGAAAAGCTTTATTATTGACTCTTTCTGATATTACGATAAATTGCAATTGCTTCAATGACTGAGATTATAGTTTGTTAGTTCCCAATGAAGTTTATGAACCATACTTGACACTGTGAATTTCTTATTACTTAAGCATAGGAAATCATATGACAAAATCTATATATGTTGTTGTTATTAGAATGATCATGATGCCCTCATGTCCGTATTTTATTTTTATCGACACCTCTATCTCTAAACATGCGGACATATTTTTCGATTTCGGCTTCCACTTGAGGACAAGCGAGGTCTAAGCTTGGGGGAGTTGATACGTCCATTTTGCATCATGCTTTTATATCAATATTTATTGCATTATGGGCTGTTATTACACATTATATATCAATACTTATGGCTATTCTCTCTTATTTTACAAGGTTTACCATGAAGAGGGGGAATGCCGGCAGCTGGAATTCTGGCTAGAAAAGGAGCAAACGTTGGAAACCTATTTTGCACAACTCCAAAAGTCCTGAAACTCCACGAAACAACCTTTTGGATTTATTAAGAATTTATGAGCGAAAGAAATAGGCCAGGGGCCCACACCCTGTCCAGGAGACAGGGGGCGCCCCCCTGTAGGGCGTGCCCCCTATCTCCTGGGCCCCCTGGTGGGCCTCGGACGTCCATCTTCTGCTATATCATCACTCTTTCCCTGGAAAAAATCGTGGGCAAGCTTACGGGACGAAACTCCGCCGCCACAAGGCGGAACCTTGGCGGAACCAATCTAGGGCTCTGGCGGAGCTGTTCTGCCAGGGACACTTCCCTCCAGGAGGGGGAAATCATCACCAATGTCATCACCAACGATTCTCTCATCGGGAGGGGGTCAATCTCCATCAACATCTTCACCAGCACCATCTCCTCTCAAAACCCTAGGTCATGTCTTGTATCCAATCTCGTATCAAAACCACAAATTGGTACATGTGGGCTGCTAGTAGTATTGATTACTCCTTTATGCTAATTGGTTTACTTGGTGGAAGATCATATGTTCAGATCCTTTATGCATATTATTAATCCTCTGATTATGAACATGAATATGCTTTGTGAGTAGTTACGTTTGTTCCTGAGGACATGGGTGAAGTCTTGCTATTAGTAGTCATGTGAATTTGGTATTCGTTCGATATTTTGATGAGATGTATGTTGTCTTTCCTCTAGTGGTGTTATGTGAACGTTGACTACATGACACTTCACCATTATTTGGGCCTAGAGGAAGGCATAGGGAAGTAATAAGTAGATGATGGGTTGCTAGAGTGACAGAAGCTTAAACCCTAGTTTATGCGTTGCTTCGTTAGGGGTTGATATGGACCCATATGTTTAATGTTGTGGTTAGGTTTACCTTAATACTCCTTTTTGTAGTTGCGGATGCTTGCAATAGGGGTTAATCATAAGTGGGATGCTTGTCCAAGTTAGGGCAGTACCCAAGTGCCGGTCCACCCACATATCAAATTATCAAAGTACCAAACGCGAATCTTATGAACGTGATGAAAACTAGCTTGACGATAATTCCCAATGTGTCCTCGGGAGCTCCTTTCTCATTATTAGATTTGTCCAGGCTTATCCTTTGCTACATAAAGGATTGGGCCACCTTGCTGCACTTTATTTACTTTATTTACTTTTTGCTCGTTACTATTTATCTTATCACAAAACTATCTATCATATACTATTTCAGTGCTTGTAGAGAAAACCTTACTGAAAACCGCTTATCATTTCCTTCTGCTCCTCGTTGGGTTCGACACTCTTACTTATCAAAAGGACTACGATAGATCCCCTACACTTGTGGGTCATCATACCACGGAGGAGAGAAAGGAAAGACGGAGGTTAACTGAAGAAAACATCGACAAGAAGGTTGAGATTGCGGTTGAGAAGAAATCATCTTAGACAGTCGTAACAGCGGTAGCTGCCGCAAAACAGGTGGTTGTAGATATGTCTACTTCCTTGGTTCCGACCGTTTTCAATTGGACCAGGCAAAATCCAGAAAAAAATGCAGCGGACTTTCCCCTTGCTGACTTCTTGGGGAACGTTGCACCAGCACCTGCTCCCGCATCGGCTTTCGCACCTGCTCCCGCACCGGCTCCCGCACTGGCTCCCGGACCTGCTCCCGCACTGGCTCCCACACCTGCTCCGGTACCGGCTCCAACACCAGACGTGCTCGGCGGTGCTTCGTCTTTGGCTGAGCTCGATGCCCTCACGGTATCTGTCACACTGGCCCCCTTAAAAATGTATAATCTCCCATTTTCGTTGCCTTTCGGATGTCTCACGTCGCAGACTTTTCTTTGCAGGCTGACAAAACCCCGTGCACCATATTGTACACCATCGGCGACCAGAAGGTGGACGTGGGGAAGGCGACGATAATGGAGCCGTAGGAACCATTTTTCCACAGCGGGCCGATCCCCCCGAATGTCTTCAAGGTTTCCGTGGCCAGTGTCAAATCGGGCCACGAGAATTTGCCTCCTCTGATACTAGTGGGGGATGACGACGAGATCCCGCGGTGGCTTGGTGATTGTTGCAATGGGTGGGTTCTCTTGTGGCCAAAGAGTCTACTTCGTCTGGAGGCGGCCGGGAGCACACCCACGAGCACGCAACAGCAAGGTATGAACATCCACACCCACCTACCCAATTAGTGTCGGGTGTCGGGTTGGGTGATAGCGCATGGGGTAAGGAAGAGGCTCCATTAGTCGCTGATGACGTCTCCATGGATGAAGATGAGGATGACGATGGCACTCAACAGTATGTCCACACTGGCGCCTACTCAGGGTTTGAGCATCATGAGTCGGTGTCTTAATTGCCGTCTCCGGAGGCTGAACGTATTATGGATGACCTTCCGGTAGTAAAGAAGTTTAGGAAGAGAGCGAGGAAAGGCAAAAAAGCTGATTCTATGATCCAGCCGCCTCAGCAGCCTCGACTTCAGGACCGCATAGATATCCCTGATGCGGATAAATGGCATATCCCCGGTCAACCAATCCTACCTGCAAGAGCGCTAGGGGCCAGATACGGTGATCTAAGGAGACTTCATGACGATGTGCTGCTGATAGAGAAAGCCCTCATCGCCTCGAAAGATCCAGGATACCCACTCTACGTGGTTAAAGTTCCGCGGCAATTGTCGTACGTCGACTGCTTCCCCGCGGATAAGTTCTTCCTTCGGTTCGATTACATATTCGACATGTTTCACATGAAGAAGTTGGATTTTATGTTTGTCCGCCTTTATGCCTTGCACATGAACTACATCATCGGGCTTGAGCAGATACCTTATATCTCTATCGCTGACCCGTACTACATGCACGAGGCCTTCTTGGGAGTCTGCACAAAGCACCGTGAATACGCGAGGGAATACATCGTCAGTTTCATGCTCGCCAATAAGGACAAGGAGGTGATTCTCGTGCCTTATCATCCCGTGTAAGTCATCCGCGCGGATATCCTTCCTTCGATTTCAATCATTCATTTGCACGGTGAAGGCTAATTAATTTGAGGTGTACTTATTTTGCACAGCGGTGGACACACCGTCCTCATCATCCTCTACCCCCGATACTCCCACGCTCTTTACTTGGACTCGTCGAAGAACATTCACAAAAAGGATTACACCCGCATCAAGGATGTTCTCGACAGTGCTATGTTTTACTACCAATCACTGGGTGGAGAGGTCAGGGACAAGAAGAAAAGGGGCGGCAGGGTCGCCTTCGGCCATAAGACCGACTTCTGCTGCATCCAGCAACCGAGTGATTCTCTTAATGATGGATTCTATGTCCTACACCACATGCTGGAGTAAAGACGGGATCACTAGAACCTTCGCATGTCACCTAGATCCGGCGATGCCCATATTCTGCAATGGGCAAAGAACATAGGAGATATCGAGGACCATCGACTTCGAGCTGAGTTCTATCACATCCAGCGCGAACTTGCCCAAATCATCATGAAGGAGGTCGTCAGAAAAATAGGGATGTTCTACGAAGAAGGACAAATGTCGTGGGAAGACGTCCGAACATGGGTAGCCTCTCAGCATCTCGACATGAAGCCTTACACTAAGCTCGGGGACTATCTCCCTGACATCGATGGATGGCACGACATGTTGGAGTGATTGTCGATATATGACAATGTGTCCGTTTAGTCCATACTTTCTGTATGACAAAACTTTGAGTTATGCGCGGCAAAACTTTATCTATGATGTAATTAAACTGTCCTCCTCCTCGACTAGCGAAGATCACTCTAGTTAGGGCATTTTGGGTATGATGAACTTTGTTATTAATGCTCACTAGTAGAAAAAACGACTTTTACTACCGGTTCGTAAGGACCTTTAGTACGGGTTCTGGAACCGACACTAAAGAGTGGGGACTAAAGGTCCCCCCCTTTAGTCCCAGTTCAACACCAACCGGGACCAAAGGCCCACCACGTGGCACGAGGCGCGCCGTGGTCTGGGGGACCTTTAGTACCGGTTGGTAAGGATTTTTTTGTATTTTTATTTTTGAAATAAAGCAAAAACAGCCCGCCTACTGGGCTGGCACGACCTGCATACGACTAGAAACCCAATCTCTATTTGGGCCAGGATGCAGGCCCCGTACGACCCAGTAGGCCCCACAGGGCAGAAGACTTGCAATAGGCCCACAAAGGCCTGCTTAGAGAGGAGTTCGACACAGTAGCTGCGGCGGAGCTTATAAACCGATGCGAGCTCCTCTCAACTAGCAAGGTGGGACTAAACATTGTGCACTGTGGGTGGCAGCACACCACCTTTAGTACCGATTGGTGGCTCCAACCGGTACTAAAGACCCCCCCCCCCCTTAGTACCGGTTGGAGCCATCAACCCGTACTAAAGGCCACCACCTCTTTAGTACCGGTTCGTGGCACGAACCGGTACTAAAGGTTCGCCACGAACCGGTACTAATGAGCGCCGCCCGCCTGGCCGTTGGAACCAGCACTAATGATCACATTAGTGCCAGTTCAATGGCAAACCGGGACTAATGCGTTTCACATTAGACCCTTTTTCTACTAGTGGCTTATGATATGTTGTTTCTATTTTTGTCAAGTCTGTCTCTTTCTGTTGCTCAACTATATATGTTGCATATCATCGACTCATGTGACGGTGCAGGTGCATAGATCATCGATGGCGAAGAAGTGCAACGCCAGGAGTATATATACGACGAGTGGCCGGAGTGTTAGGCCCAGGTGTACCAGTTTCCGGTTTCCGAGCGACAGTGCAGTAGTTAGTTTAGGTTCACGCTAATGCGAGAGAGGGATACGAACTCATGTACTGCATAGTTCCGCTCTCACGTAAAGCGATAGCTCTTCTCGTGTATATCATTGTTTAGATGGATGACGATGTATTTGCAAGTAATCGAGACTTTTATCGCTATTTTTGAGATGATGACGAGAGACCACTTTGTGTTGGATGATGATTATCATGATGACATGATTTGATGAGACTAGTTGTATGTATATGCTATTGTTGGGGAACGTAGTAATTTCAAAAAATTTCCTACGTACACGCAAGATCATGGTGATGGCATAGCAACGAGAGGGGAGAGTGTTGTCCACGTACCCTCGTAGACCGTAAGTGGAAGCGTTATGACAACGCGGTTGATGTAGTCGTACGTCTTCACGATCCGAACGATCCAAGTACCGAACGTACGACACCTCCGAGTTCAGCACACGTTCAGCTCAATGACGATCCCCGGGCTCCGATCCAGCAAAGCTTCGGGGATGAGTTCCGTCAGCACGACGGCGTGGTGACGATGATGATGCTCTACCGGCGCAGGGCTTCGCCTAAACTCCGCGACGATATGACCGAGGTGGAATATGGTGGAGGGGGGCACCGCACACGGCTAAGGAACGATCCGTAGATCAACTTGTTGTGTCATGGGGTGCCCCCCTGCCCCCGTATATAAAGGAGCAAGGGGGGAGGCTGGCCGGCCCCTTGGGCGCGCCAAGGGAGGTGGAATCCTCCTCCTAGTAGGAGTAGGACTCCTCCTTTCCTACTCCTACTAGGAGGGGAAAGGAAGGGGGAGAGGGGGAAGGAAAGGGGGGGGGGGCGCCGCCCCCCTCCTAGTCCAATTCGGACCAGAGGGGGGAGGGGGCGCGCGGCCCATGCTGGCCGCCCCTCTCTCCTTTCCCCTAAGGCCCATAAGGCCCAATACTCTCCTGGGGGGTTCCGATAACCCCCCCCCGGCACTCCGGTTTTCTCCGAAATCACCTGGAACACTTCCGGTGTCCGAATATAGTCGTCCAATATATCAATCTTTATTTCTCGATCATTTCAAGACTCCTCTTCATGTTCGTGATCACATCCGGGACTCCGAACAAACTTCGGTACATCAAAACTTATAAACGCATAATAAAACTGTCATCGTAATGTTAAGCGTGCGGACCCTACGGGTTCGAGAACTATGTAGACATGACCTAGAACCATTCTCGGTCAATAACCAATAGCGGGACCTGGATGCCCATATTGGTTCCTACATATTCTACGAAGATCTTTATCGGTCAAACCGCATAACAACATATGTTGTTCCCTTTGTCATCGGTATGTTACTTGCCCGAGATTTGATCGTCGGTATCCAATACCTAGTTCAATCTCATTACCGGCAAGTCTCTTTACTCGTTCTGTAACACATCATCTTATAACTAACTCATTAGTTACAATGCTTGCAAGGCTTAGGTGATGAGTATTACCGAGAGGGCCCAGAGATACCTCTCCGACAATCGGAGTGACAAAACCTAATCTCGAATTATGCCAACCCAACATGTACCTTCGGAAACACCTGTAGAGCACCTTTATAATCACCCAGTTATGTTGTGACGTTTGGTAGCACACAAAGTGTTCTTCCGGTAAACGGGAGTTGCACAATCTCATAGTTGCAGGAACTTTGTATAAGTCATGAAGAAAGCAATAGCAATATACTAAACGATCAAGTGCTATGCTAACGGAATGAGTCATGTCAATCACATCATTATCCTAATGATGTGATCCCATTAATCAAATGACAACACATGTCTATGGTTAGGAAACATAACCATCTCTGATTAATGAGCTAGTCAAGTAGAGGCATACTAGTGACTTTATGTTTGTCTATGTATTCACACATGTATCATGTTTCCGGTTAATACAATTCTAGCATGAATAATAAACATTTATCATGATATGAGGAAATAAATAATAACTTTATTATTGCCTTTAGGGCATATTTCCTTCAGTCTCCCACTTGCACTAGAGTCAATAATCTAGTTCACATCACCATGTTATTTAACACCAATATTCACATCTGTATGTGATTAATACCCATAGTTCACATCGTCATGTGATCAACGCCCAAAGGGTTTACTAGAGTCAATAATCTAGTTCACATGGCTATGTGATTAACACCCAAAGAGTACTAAGGTATGATCATGTTTTGCTCATGAGAGAAGTTTAGTCAACGGGTCTGTCACATTCAGAGCCGTATGTATTTTGCAAATATTCTATGTCCACAATGCTCTGCACGGAGCTACTCTAGCTAATTGCTCCCACTTTCAATATGTATCCAGATTGAGACTTAGAGTCATCTGGATTGGTGTAAAAGCTTGCATCGTTGTAACTTTTTACGACTGGCTCTTTTATCACCTCCATAATCGAGAAACATCTCCTTAGTCCTCACTAAGGATATTCTTGACCGCTGTCTAGTGATCTACTATTAGATCAAAATTGTATTCCTTTGCCAAACTCAGAGCAAGGTATACAATAGGTCTAGTACACAACATAGCATACTTTATAGAACCTATGACTGAGGCATAGGGAATGACTGTTCATTCTTTTCTATTTTCTGCCATGGTCGGGTTTTGAGTCTTACCCAACTTCACACCTTGCAACACAGGCAAGAACTCTTTTGACTGTTCCATTTTGAACTACTTCAAAATCTTGTCAAGGTATGTACTCATTGAAAAATCTTATCAAGCGTCTTGATCTATCTCTATATATCTTGATGCTCAATCTGTAAGAAGCTTCACCAAGGTCTTTCTTTGAAAAACTCCTTTCAAACACTCCTTTATGCTTTGCAGAATAATTATACATTATTTCCGATCAACAATATGTCATTCACATATACTTATCAGAAATGCTGTAGTGCTCCCACTCACTTTATTGTAAATACAAGCTTCTTCAAAAGTCTGTATAAAACCATATGCTTTGATGAACTCATCAAAGCGTACATTCCAACTCCGAGATGCTTGCACCAGTCCATTGATGGATTGCTAGAGCTTGCACACTTTGTTAGCATCTTTAGGATTGACGAAAACTTTCTGGTTGCATCATATACAACTCTTCTTTAATAAATCTATTAAGGAATGCAATTTTGACATCCATTTGCCAGATTTCATAAAATGTGGCAATTGCTAACATGATTCAGACAGACTTAAGCTTCGATACAAGTGAGAAAATCTCATCGTATTCAATACCTTGAACTTGTTGAAAACCTTTCGCAACAAGTCGAGCTTAGTAGATAGTAACACTACTATCAGTGTCTGTCTTCCTCTTGAAGATCCATTTATTTAACATGGCTTGCTGATCATCGAGCAAGTCAATCAAAGTCCATACTTTGTTCTCCTACATGGATCATATCTCAGATTTTATGGCCTCAAGCCATTTCGTGGAATCTGGGCTCATCATCGCTTCCTCATAGTTTGTAGGTTCATCATGGTCTAGTAACATGACTTCCAGAACATGATTACCGTACCACTCTGGTGCGGATCTTACTCTGGAAGACCTACGAGGTTTGGTAGCAACTTGATCTGAAGTTTCATGATCATCATCATTAACTTCCTCACTAATTGGTGTAGGAATCACTGGAACTGATTTCTGTGATGAACTACTTTCCAATAAGGGAGAAGGTACAATTACCTCATCAAGTTCTACTTTCCTCCCACTCACTTCTTTCGAGAGAAACTCCTTCTCTAGAAAGGATCCATTCTTAGCAACGAATGTTTTGCCTTCGAATCTGTAATAGAAGGTGTACCCAACAGTTTCCTTTGGGTATTCTATGAAGACGCACTTCTCCGATTTGGGTTCGAGCTTATCAGGTTGAAACTTTTTCACATAAGCATCGCAGCCCCAAACTTTAAAGAAACGACAACTTTGGTTTCTTGCCAAACCACAGTTCATAAGGCGTCATCTCAACGGATTTAGATGGTGCCCTTTTAACGTGAATGCAGCTGTCTCTAATGCATAACCCCAAAACGATAATGGTAAATCAATAAGAGACATCATAGATCGCACCATATCCAATAAAGTGCGGTTACGACGTTCGGACACACCATAACGTTGTGGTGTTCCAGGTGGCATGAGCTGTGAAACTATTCCACATTGTTTTAATTGAAGACCAAACTCGTAACTCAAATATTCGTCTCCGCGATCAGATCGCAGAAACTTTATTTTCTTGTTACGATGATTTTTCCACTTCACTCTGAAATTATTTGAACCTTTCAACTATTTCAGACTTATGTTTCATCAAGTAGATATACCCATATCTGCTCAAATCATCTTGTGAAGGTCAGAAAATAACGATACTTGCCACGAGCATCAACACTCATTGGATCACATACATCGGTATGTATTATTTCCAATAAGTCAGTAGCTTGTTCCATTGTTCCGGAGAACGGAGTTTTAGTCATCTTGCCCAAAAGGCACGGTTCGCAACCATCAAATGATTCATAACCAACTGATTCCGAAAATCCATCTTTATGGAGTTTCTTCATGCGCTTTACACCGATATGACCCAAACGGCAGTGCCACAAATAAGTTGCACTATCATTATTAACTTTGCATCTTTTGGCATCAAATGAATATGTGTATCACTACGATCGAGATCCAACAAACTATTTTCATAGGGTGTATGACCATTGAAGGTTTTATTCATGTCAAAAGAACAACAATTATTCTCTAACTTTAAATGAATAACTGTATTGCAATAAACATGATCAAATCATATTCATGCTCAACGAAAATGCCAAATAACATTTATTTAGGTTTAACACTAATCCCGAAAGTATAGGGAGTGTGCGATGATGATCATATCAATCTTGGAACCACTTCCAACACATATCGTCACTTCACCCTCAACTAGTTTTTGTTTTATTCTGTAACTCCTATTTTGAGTTACTAATATTTAGCAACCGAACAAGTATCAAATACCCAGGGGCTACTATAAATAGTAGTAAAGTATACATCAATAACATGTATATCAAATATACCCTTGTTCACTTTGCCATCCTTCTTATCCACCAAATATTCAGGGCATTTCCGCTTCTAGTGACCATTTCCTTTGCAATATAATCACTCAGTTTCAGGCTTAGGTCCAGCTTTGGGCTTCTTCACGGGAGTGACAACTTGTTTGCCATTCTACTTGAAGTTTCCCTTTCTTTCCCTTTGCCCTTTTCTTGAAACTAGTGGTCTTGTCAATCATCAACACTTGATGCTCTTTCTTGATTTCTACCTTCGTCGATTTCAACATCACGAAGAGCTCGGGAGTTGTTTTCGTCATCCCTTGCATACTATAGTTCATCACGAAGTTCTAGTAACTTAGTGATGGTGACTAGAGAATTCTGTCAATCACTATCTTATCTGGAAGATGAACTCCCACTTGATTCAAGTGATTGAAGTACCCAGACAATCTGAGCACATGCTTACTAGTTGAGCGATTCTCCTCCATCTTTTAGCTATAGAACTTGTTGGAGACTTCATATCTCTCAACTCGGATATTTGCTTGAAATATTAACTTCAACTCCTGGGACATCTCATATGGTCCATGACGTTCAAAACGTCTTTGAAGTCTCGATTCTAAGCCGTAAAGCATGGTGCACAAAACTATCAAGTAGTCATCATATTGAGCTAGCCAAACGTTCATAACGTCTGCATCTGCTCCTGCAATAGGTCTGTCACCTAGCGGTGCATCAAGGACATAATTCTTCTGCACAGCAATGAGGATAAACCTTAGATCACGGATCCAATCCGCATCATTGCTACTAACATTTTTCAACACAATTTTCTCTAGGAACATATCAAACTAAACATATGAAAGCAACAATGCAAGCTATTGATCTACAACATAATTTGCAAAATACTACCAGGACTAAGTCCATGATAAATTAAAGTTCAATTAATCATATTACTTAAGAACTCCCACTTAGATAGACATCCCTCTAATCCTCTAAGTGATTACGTGATCCATATCAACTACACCATGTCCGATCATCACGTGAGATGGAGTAGTTTCAATGGTGAACATCACTATGTTGATCATATCTACTATATGATTCACGCTCGACCTGTCGGTCTCCGTGTTCCGAGGCCATATCTGCATATGCTAGGCTCATCAAGTTTAACCTGAGTATTCCGCGTGTGCAAAACTGGCTTGCACCCGTTGTAGATGGACGTAGAGCTTATCACACCCGATCATCACGTGGTGTCTGGGCACGACGAACTTTGGCAACGGTGCATACTCAGGGAGAACACTTCTTGATAATTAGTGAGAGATCATCTTAGAATGCTACCGTCAATCAAAGCAAGAATAAGATGTATAATAGATAAACATCATATGCAATCAAAAATATGTGACATGATATGGCCATGATCATCTTGCGCCTTTGATTTCCATCTCCAAAGTACTGTCATGATCTCTATCGTCACCGGCACAACACCATGATCTTCATCATCTTGATCTATATCAATGTGTCGTCACATGGTCGTCTCGCCAACTATTGCTCTTGCAACTATTTCTATCGCATAGCGATAAAGTAAAGCAATTATTTGGCACTTGCATCTTATGCAACAAAGAGACAACCATAGAGCTTCTGCCGGTTGCCAATAACTTCAACAAAACATGATCATCTCATACAACAACTTATATCTCATCACGTCTTGACCATATCACATCACAACATGCCCTGCAAAAACAAGTTAGACGTCCTCTACTTTGTTGTTGCAAGTTTTACGTGGCTGCTACGGGCTGAGCAAGAACCGTTCTTACCTATGCATCAAAACCACAACGATAGTTCGTCAAGTTGGTGTTGTTTTAACCTTCTCAAGGACCGGGCGTAGCCACACTTGGTTCAACTAAAGTTGGAGAAACTGACACCCGCTAGTCACCTGTGTGCAAAGCACGGCGGTAAAACCAGTCTCGCGTAAGCGTACGTGTAATGTCGGTCCGGGCCGCTTCATCCAACAATACCGCCGAACCAAAGTATGACATGCTGGTAAGCAGTATGACTTGTATCGCCCACAACTCACTTGTGTTCTACTCGTGCATATAACATCAACGCATAAAACCTAGGCTCGGATGCCACTGTTGGGGAACGTAGTAATTTCAAAAAATTTCGTACGTACACGCAAGATCATGGTGATGGCATAGCAACGAGAGGGGAGAGTGTTGTCCATGTACCCTCGTAGACCATAAGCGGAAGCGTTATGACAACGCGGTTGATGTAGTCGTACGTCTTCACGATCCGACCGATCCAAGTACCGAACGTACGGCACCTCCGAGTTCAGCACACGTTCAGCTCGATGACGATCCCCGGGCTCCGATCCAGCAAAGCTTCGGGGATGAGTTCCATCAGCACGACGGCGTGGTGACGATGATGATGCTCTACCGGCGCAGGGCTTCACCTAAACTCCGCGATGATATGACCGAGGTGGAATATGGTGGAGGGGGGTACCGCACACGGCTAAGGAACGATCCGTAGATCAACTTGTTGTGTCATGGGGTGCCCCCCTGCCCCCGTATATAAAGGAGCAAGGGGGGAGGCCGGCCGGCCCCTTGGGCGCGCCAAGGGAGGAGGAATCCTCCTCCTAGTAGGAGTAGGACTCCTCCTTTCCTACTCCTACTAGGAGGGGGAAGGAAGGGGGAGAGGGGGAAGGAAAGGGGGGGGGCGCCGCCCCCCTCCTAGTCCAATTCGGACCAGAGGGGGGAGGGGGCGCGCGGCCCATGCTGGCCGCCCCTCTCTCCTTTCCCCAAAGGCCCATAAGGCCCAATACTCTCCCGGGGGGTTCCGATAACCCCCCCCCCTCCGGCACTCCAGTTTTCTCCGAAATCACCCGGAACACTTCCGGTGTCCGAATATAGTCGTCCAATATATCAATCTTTATGTCTCGAGCATTTCGAGACTCATCGTCATGTCCGTGATCACATCCGGGACTCCGAACAAACTTCGGTACATCAAAACTTATAAACTCATAATAAAACTGTCATCGTAACGTTAAGCGTGCGGACCCTACGGGTTCGAGAACTATGTAGACATGACCTAGAACCATTCTCGGTCAATAACCAATAGCGGGACCTGGATGCCCATATTGGTTCCTACATATTCTACGAAGATCTTTATCGGTCAAGCCGCATAACAACATACGTTGTTCCCTTTGTCATCGATATGTTACTTGCGTGAGATTTGATCGTCGGTATCCAATACCTAGTTCAATCTCGTTACCGGCAAGTCTCTTTACTCGTTCTGTAACACATCATCTTATAACTAACTCATTAGTTACAATTCTTGCAAGGCTTAGGTGATGAGTATTACCGAGAGGGCCCAGAGATACCTCTCCGACAATCGGCGTGACAAAACCTAATCTCGAATTATGCCAACCCAACATGTACCTTCGGAAACACCTGTAGAGCACCTTTATAATCACCCAGTTACGTTGTGACGTTTGGTAGCATACAAAGTGTTCTTCCGGTAAACGGGAGTTGCACAATCTCATAGTTGCAGGAACTTTGTATAAGTCATGAAGAAAGCAATAGCAATATACTAAACGATCAAGTGCTATGCTAACGGAATGGGTCATGTCAATCACATCATTATCCTAATGATGTGATCCCATTAATCAAATGACAACACATGTCTATGGTTAGGAAACATAACCATCTTTGATTAATGAGCTAGTCAAGTAGAGGCATACTAGTGACTTTATGTTTGTCTATGTATTCACACATGTATCATGTTTCCGGTTAATACAATTCTAGCATGAATAATAAACATTTATCATGATATGAGGAAATAAATAATAACTTTATTATTGCCTCTAGGGCATATTTCCTTCAGCTATGATTACATTTGTATGTGTATGATATGCTAAAGATTATTGTATAAAGCCTATTCAAATAAAAACAAATATGTAGAAAAAAAACTAATAAAACTAGTAGTAGCGATGGACAAAAGTTAGCAGTAGCGCCGCCTTACCAGTAGCGTTGCCCTGTAAAAAGCGATGCAGATAATATTAATAGCGCTCTTCACTGAAGCGCGCTACAGCTATCCATGTATAGCAGTAGCGTGGGATGGCAGGCGCTACTGCTACACGTTAGCTGTAGCGCCTTATCAGTAGCGCATCGCCCCGCGCTACTGATAGGCCTAAAACCCGCGCTGCTGCTAGGCTTTTCCCTAGTAGTGACATCCTGCAAAGTGACCGTCATCTCCCCAACATAGAAGTGATAAGTATGTGTCGTTCAACGAGTGCGGTGATCGCACAAGGGTTCATCTTCGACATCGAACGAGACATGAGTGAGATGAAAGGGAGAAGCCCGGTCTTCCGGATATACTCTGTGTATCGCTCGTCATACTCCATCTTGTCATGAACTGAACCGGACCTCACGTGAAGCTGATCCAAAACCCTTCCTTCTTGTGCCATGAACCGTCCATGATGCAATTGATCGTACGATGGATTGATAAGAGAAGCCATCATGCAAATTACAAGTGTATATGGTAAGCCCTGTTGTCATTTGTAAATATCCGCACTAGTGCAAAAACATACATACATGTGCAAAATTTATACACTAATTCTTCTTCCATACACCATATATGTGCATACAATTTTCTACAATACCATACACCATATATTTGCACTAATTCTTCCATACACCATATATGTGCGTACATATCCTAACCAAATTCATAGCACTTTCATAAAAATCCTATATCATACATATTCTAAACCATAAATATCCTAAATCACACTAATCCCTACATTATCACACCAAAATCCACTATCCATTTCAAGAAAAGGATGAACTAGGGTTTCACCCAAATCAATCAAATGCAGAGATTTCAACCAATAGAAAGAGGAGAAAGGGAGGAGAATACCTTGAGGATTCGAAGGACAACTGGATCTATCGATTTTTGTCTCCGATCCGCAACATTTGAGTGGGAAGAGGTAGGGGCGATTTGAGGGGCGCCATGGGTGTGGGGAAAGAACAGAGAGAGGAAGGAACGAACAGAGAGCAGAGGGGCTCGGGCGCGATATGGTGAAGGGGTATGGCGCCCCAGGCCGGGGCGTCGTGGTGCAGCCCATGGCGCCCTGGGCCCAAGGCTAGACCTACGTGGCAGTCAGCGCCAACGTGCATGTCGCCTTTGACCGTGGCGTTATGGTATCTAGCATGACTCCCCGGGCGCGGGCATCATGCGGGTGGGGCCCTTTTATGAAATAATTTCAAAAGAGGGCCATTTTGTGCTGAACTTTGGCCAAAGGGCCAGCTTTGTATTTTTTCACTCAAAATCTATGTTTATCGCCTGCGCTCGTCCAACCAACGATACGGGCCGGGTAGGTGAACCAGGCTGGGCTGGTCCTCGTTTGGGGATCGTCCCACAAGCTCCATGGCCCAATTTTCCTGTCGCAAAGATGGCGAATTCACAGTCGCATTGACCGACCAAACCAGTGAGAAGGGACGCGGCGGAAGCTGTGTCGTGTGTGCCCCCCCATGGCCGGAAGCCGCCGCCGCCGCCGCGGAAGAGCGCGGGTGCCGCAGCAGGGTGCCGAACCCTTGCCGCCGGAAGACACCGCTCTCAGCTCCAGGTCTGCACCCTCACCCCAACCCTACCCTCGCTCGTCTCTCCTTTCCCCCTCTTTTATCTTTCACATCTAAGTTAGGGTTTAAACCAGAATCGCGAGGGTCGGCAATCTTGAGTATTTTGGCGAATTGGTAGGAACATTTGACAGTCATATTTAGGGCATTCTTGTGAATTAATAGTGCTAGTTACTGCACCGGCCTCCCCTCAATTTGGATCTCCACCACTGCCTACAAGGTGTCTCAGCTCGGTATTGACAATTTCACATGGAACAAGTTCACTCGGTTCAATTCTTGCCACACCACAGTTCATAAGGCGTCTTCTCAACGGATTTAGATGGTGCCCTTTTAACGTGAATGCAGCTGTCTCTAATGCATAACCCCAAAACGATAATGGTAAATCAATAAGAGACATCATAGATCGCACCATATCCAATAAAGTGCGGTTACGACGTTCGGACACACCATAACGTTGTGGTGTTCCAGGTGGCATGAGCTGTGAAACTATTCCACATTGTTTTAATTGAAGACCAAACTCGTAACTCAAATATTCGTCTCCGCGATCAGATCGCAGAAACTTTATTTTCTTGTTACGATGATTTTTCCACTTCACTCTGAAATTCTTTGAACCTTTCAACTATTTCAGACTTATGTTTCATCAAGTAGATATACCCATATCTGCTCAAATCATCTTGTGAAGGTCAGAAAATAACGATACTTGCCACGAGCATCAACACTCATTGGATCACATACATCGGTATGTATTATTTCCAATAAGTCAGTAGCTTGTTCCATTGTTCCGGAGAACGGAGTTTTAGTCATTATGCCCAAAAGGCACGGTTCGCAACCATCAAATGATTCATAACCAACTGATTCCGAAAATCCATCTTTATGGAGTTTCTTCATGCGCTTTACACCGATATGACCCAAACGGCAGTGCCACAAATAAGTTGCACTATCATTATTAACTTTGCATCTTTTGGCATCAAATGAATATGTGTATCACTACGATCGAGATCCAACAAACTATTTTCATAGGGTGTATGACCATTGAAGGTTTTATTCATGTAAAAAGAACAACAATTATTCTCTAACTTTAAATGAATAACTGTATTGCAATAAACATGATCAAATCATATTCATGCTCAATGCAAATGCCAAATAACATTTATTTAGGTTTAACACTAATCCCGAAAGTATAGGGAGTGTGCGATGATGATCATATCAATCTTGGAACCACTTCCAACACATATCGTCACTTCACCCTCAACTAGTTTTTGTTTTATTCTGTAACTCCTGTTTTGAGTTACTAATATTTAGCAACCGAACAAGTATCAAATACCCAGGGGCTACTATAAACAGTAGTAAAGTATACATCAATAACATGTATATCAAATATACCCTTGTTCACTTTGCCATCCTTCTTATCCACCAAATATTCAGGGCATTTCCGCTTCTAGTGACCATTTCCTTTGCAATATAATCACTCAGTTTCAGGCTTAGGTCCAGCTTTGGGCTTCTTCACGGGAGTGACAACTTGTTTGCCATTCTACTTGAAGTTTTCCTTTCTTTCCCTTTGCCCTTTTCTTGAAACTAGTGGTCTTGTCAATCATCAACACTTGATGCTCTTTCTTGATTTCTACCTTCGTCGATTTCAACATCACGAAGAGCTCGGGAGTTGTTTTCGTCATCCCTTGCATACTATAGTTCATCACGAAGTTCTAGTAACTTAGCGATGGTGACTAGAGAATTCTGTCAATCACTATCTTATCTGGAAGATGAACTCCCACTTGATTCAAGTGATTGAAGTACCCAGACAATCTGAGCACATGCTTACTAGTTGAGCGATTCTCCTCCATCTTTTAGCTATAGAACTTGTTGGAGACTTCATATCTCTCAACTCGGGTATTTGCTTGAAATATTAACTTCAACTCCTGGAACATCTCATATGGTCCATGACATTCAAAACGTCTTTGAAGTCCCGATTCTAAGCCGTAAAGCATGGTGCACAAAACTATCAAGTAGTCATCATATTGAGCTAGCCAAACGTTCATAACGTCTGCATCTGCTCCTGCAATAGGTCTGTCACCTAGCGGTGCATCAAGGGCATAATTCTTCTGCACAGCAATGAGGATAAACCTTAGATCACGGATCCAATCCGCATCATTGCTAATAACATTTTTCAACACAATTTTCTCTAGGAACATATCAAAATAAACATATGAAAGCAACAATGCAAGCTATTGATCTACAACATAATTTGCAAAATACTACCAGGACTAAGTTCATGATAAATTAAAGTTCAATTAATCATATTACTTAAGAACTCCCACTTAGATAGACATCCCTCTAATCCTCTAAGTGATTACGTGATCCATATCAACTACACCATGTCCGATCATCACGTGAGATGGAGTAGTTTCAGTGGTGAACATCACTATGTTGATCATATCTACTATATGATTCACGCTCGACCTTTCGGTCTCCGTGTTCCGAGGCCATATCTGCATATGCTAGGCTCGTCAAGTTTAACCTGAGTATTCCGCGTGTGCAAAACTGGCTTGCACCCGTTGTAGATGGACGTAGAGCTTATCACACCCGATCATCACGTGGTGTCTGGGCACGACGAACTTTGGCAACGGTGCATACTCAGGGAGAACACTTCTTGATAATTAGTGAGAGATCATCTTAGAATGCTACCGTCAATCAAAGCAAGAATAAGATGTATAATAGATAAACATCATATGTAATCAAAAATATGTGACATGATATGGCCATGATCATCTTGCGCCTTTGATTTCCATCTCCAAAGTACTGTCATGATCTCTATCGTCACCGGCACAACACCATGATCTTCATCATCTTGATCTATATCAATGTGTCGTCACATGGTCGTCTCGCCAACTATTGCTCTTGCAACTATTGCTATCGCATAGCGATAAAGTAAAGCAATTATTTGGCACTTGCATCTTATGCAACAAAGAGACAACCATAGAGCTTCTGCCGGTTGCCGATAACTTCAACAAAACATGATCATCTCATACAACAACTTATATCTCATCACGTCTTGACCATATCACATCACAACATGCCCTGCAAAAACAAGTTAACGTCCTCTACTTTGTTGTTGCAAGTTTTACGTGGCTGCTACGGGCTGAGCAAGAACCGTTCTTACCTACGCATCAAAACCACAACGATAGTTTGTCAAGTTGGTGTTGTTTTAACCTTCTCAAGGACCGGGCGTAGCCACACTTGGTTCAACTAAAGTTGGAGAAACTGACACCCGCTAGTCACCTGTGTGCAAAGCACGGCGGTAAAACCAGTCTCGCGTAAGCGTACGTGTAATGTCGGTCCGGGCCGCTTCATCCAACAATACCGCCAACCAAAGTATGACATGCTGGTAAGCAGTATGACTTGTATCGCCCACAACTCACTTGTGTTCTACTCGTGCATATAACATCAACGCATAAAACCTAGGCTCGGATGCCACTGTTGGGGAACGTAGTAATTTCAAAAAAATTCCTACGTACACGCAAGATCATGGTGATGGCATAACAACGAGAGGGGAGAGTGTTGACCACGTACCCTCGTAGACCGTAAGCGGAAGCGTTATGACAACGCGGTTGATGTAGTCGTACGTCTTCACGATCCGACCGATCCAAGTACCGAACGTACGGCACCTCCGAGTTCAGCACACGTTCAGCTCGATGACGATCCCCGGGCTCCGATCCAGCAAAGCTTCGGGGATGAGTTCCATCAGCACGACGGCGTGGTGACGATGATGATGCTCTACCGGCGCAGGGCTTCGCCTAAACTCCGCGATGATATGACCGAGGTGGAATATGGTGGAGGGGGGCACCGCACACGGCTAAGGAACGATCCGTAGATCAACTTGTTGTGTCATGGGGTGCCCCCCTGCCCCCGTATATAAAGGAGCAAGGGGGGAGGCCGGCCGGCCCCTTGGGCGCGCCAAGGGAGGAGGAATCCTCCTCCTAGTAGGAGTAGGACTCCTCCTTTCCTACTCCTACTAGGAGGGGGAAGGAAGGGGGAGAGGGGGAAGGAAAGGGGGGGGGCGCCGCCCCCCTCCTAGTCCAATTCGGACCAGAGGGGGGAGGGGGCGCGCGGCCCATGCTGGCCGCCCCTCTCTCCTTTCCCCTAAGTCCCATAAGGCCCAATACTCTCCCGGGGGGTTCCGATAACCCCCCCCCTCCGGCACTCCAGTTTTCTCCGAAATCACCCGGAACACTTCCGGTGTCCGAATATAGTCGTCCAATATATCAATCTTTATGTCTCGAGCATTTTGAGACTCATCGTCATGTCCGTGATCACATCCGGGACTCCGAACAAACTTCGGTACATCAAAACTTATAAACTCATAATAAAACTGTCATCGTAACGTTAAGCGTGCGGACCCTACGGGTTCGAGAACTATGTAGACATGACCTAGAACCATTCTCGGTCAATAACCAATAGCGGGACCTGGATGCCCATATTGGTTCCTACATATTCTACGAAGATCTTTATCGGTCAAGCCGCATAACAACATACATTGTTCCCTTTGTCATCAATATGTTACTTGCGTGAGATTTGATCGTCGGTATCCAATACCTAGTTCAATCTCGTTACCGGCAAGTCTCTTTACTCGTTCTGTAACACATCATCTTATAACTAACTCATTAGTTACAATTCTTGCAAGGCTTAGGTGATGAGTATTACCGAGAGGGCCCAGAGATACCTCTCCGACAATCGGAGTGACAAAACCTAATCTCGAATTATGCCAACCCAACATGTACCTTCGGAAACACCTGTAGAGCACCTTTATAATCACCCAGTTACGTTGTGACGTTTGGTAGCACACAAAGTGTTCTTCCGGTAAACGGGAGTTGCACAATCTCATAGTTGCAGGAACTTTGTATAAGTCATGAAGAAAGCAATAGCAATATACTAAACGATCAAGTGCTATGCTAATGAAATGGGTCATGTCAATCACATCATTATCCTAATGATGTGATCCCATTAATCAAATGACAACACATGTCTATGGTTAGGAAACATAACCATATTTGATTAATGAGCTAGTCAAGTAGAGGCATACTAGTGACTTTATGTTTGTCTATGTATTCACACATGTATCATGTTTCCGGTTAATACAATTCTAGCATGAATAATAAACATTTATCATGATATGAGGAAATAAATAATAACTTTATTATTGCCTCTAGGGCATATTTCCTTCAGCTATGATTACATTTGTATGTGTATGATATGCTAAAGATTATTGTATAAAGCCTATTCAAATAAAAACAAATATGTAGAAAAAAAAACTAATAAAACTAGTAGTAGCGATGGACAAAAGTTAGCAGTAGCGCCGCCTTACCAGTAGCGTTGCCCTGTAAAAAGCGATGCAGATAATATTAGTAGCGCTCTTCACTGAAGCGCGCTACAGCTATCCATGTATAGCAGTAGCGTGGGATGGCAGGCGCTACTGCTACACGTTAGCTGTAGCGCCTTATCAGTAGCGCATCGCCCCGCGCTACTGATAGGCCTAAAACCCGCGCTGCTGCTAGGCTTTTCCCTAGTAGTGACATCCTGCAAAGTGACCGTCATCTCCCCAACATAGAAGTGATAAGTATGTGTCGTTCAATAGTGCGGTGATCGCACAAGGGTTCATCTTCGACATCGAACGAGACATGAGTGAGATGAAAGGGAGAAGCCCGGTCTTCCGGATATACTCTGTGTATCGCTCGTCATACTCCATCTTGTCATGAACTGAACCGGACCTCACGTGAAGCTGATCCAAAACCCTTCCTTCTTGTGCCATGAACCGTCCATGATGCAATTGATCGTACGATGGATTGATAAGAGAAGCCATCATGCAAATTACAAGTGTATATGGTAAGCCCTGTTGTCATTTGTAAATATCCGCACTAGTGCAAAAACATACATACATGTGCAAAATTTATACACTAATTCTTCTTCCATACACCATATATGTGCATACAATTTTCTACAATACCATACACCATATATTTGCACTAATTCTTCCATACACCATATATGTGCGTACATATCCTAACCAAATTCATAGCACTTTCATAAAAATCCTATATCATACATATTCTAAACCATACATATCCTAAATCACACTAATCCCTACATTATCACACCAAAATCCACTATCCATTTCAAGAAAAGGATGAACTAGGGTTTCACCCAAATCAATCAAATGCAGAGATTTCAACCAATAGAAAGAGGAGAAAGGGAGGAGAATACCTTGAGGATTCGAAGGACAACTGGATCTATCGATTTTTGTCTCCGATCCGCAACATTTGAGTGGGAAGAGGTAGGGGCGATTTGAGGGGCGCCATGGGTGTGGGGAAAGAACAGAGAGAGGAAGGAACGAACAGAGAGCAGAGGGGCTCGGGCGCGATATGGTGAAGGGGTATGGCGCCCCAGGCCGGGGCGTCGTGGTGCAGCCCATGGCGCCCTGGGCCCAAGGCTAGACCTACGTGGCAGTCAGCGCCAACGTGCATGTCGCCTTTGACCGTGGCGTTATGGTATCTAGCATGACTCCCCGGGCGCGGGCATCATGCGGGTGGGGCCCTTTTATGAAATAATTTCAAAAGAGGGCCATTTTGTGCTGAACTTTGGCCAAAGGGCCAGCTTTGTATTTTTTCACTCAAAATCTATGTTTATCGCCTGCGCTCGTCCAACCAACGATACGGGCCGGCTAGGTGAACCTGGCTGGGCTGGTCCTCGTTTGGGGATCGGCCCACAAGCTCCATGGCCCAATTTTCCTGTCGCAAAGATGGCGAATTCACAGTCGCATTGACCGACCAAACCAGTGAGAAGGGACGCGGCGGAAGCTGTGTCGTGTGTGCCCCCCCATGGCCGGAAGCCGCCGCCGCCGCCGCGGAAGAGCGCGGGTGCCGCAGCAGGGTGCCGAACCCTTGCCGCCGGAAGACACCGCTCTCAGCTCCAGGTCTGCACCCTCACCCCAACCCTACCCTCGCTCGTCTCTCCTTTCTCCCTCTTTTATCTTTCACATCTAAGTTAGGGTTTAAACCAGAATCGCGAGGGTCGGCAATCTTGAGTATTTTGGCGAATTGGTAGGAACATTTGACAGTCATATTTAGGGCATTCTTGTGAATTAATAGTGCTAGTTACTGCACCGGCCTCCCCTAAATTTGGATCTCCACCACTGCCTACAAGGTGTGTCAGCTCGGTATTGACAATTTCACATGGAACAAGTTCACTCGGTTCAATTCTTGATAACCTCATTGTCTCTGATGAGCGGCGATTTTCCTTAACTCCAATGTAGATGAGTATTACAGTTTTGGTAACTACTCCGTATTTGTTTGGTGGTGGTCATGCTGCTGCCTTTTAACTGTGTTCACTTGGTTCAGTGATTTTCTGAAACTCCATGTCCAATGTGATTTGATGGATACTTTTATTGTGACTGATTACTGAGAAGGAATAAACTAAAATTTCTTATCAAAGTTGTGCACGTAAACATCGGAGTGTTATTATCCTTTTTTTTTGTTACAGAAATTGGTCACCTGTTATGATTCAGTTTATTGCGCGGTTGGGTTGGATCCAAAGTAGATTTAGTGTATGAATGGTCTCTTGTTCATTTTGTCTTTCTCATGGAATCATGGTCATGGTCACGGTGCTGCAATGAACAATGCTCACTTCTGTTAAACGACCAAGTGAATTGCAGATAATAAATCATCACATAGAAGTTTCTAGAAGAGGGGGGCATACTATTGTGTTTTTTTTGAGAATACTCTACAACACACACCCTCTGTCATGATTTGAAAATATACAATTGCATATAGCATTGGCTGGCTCACTGGAGATATTATGGTTACATTGATGCAGAAAAAAAAACTAGTTGTAGGCAGTTCTGGAGTAGCTTCTTCTGGTTGACGTTTGGCATGTGCCAGTTGACACTCCTGTTTGCCTTATTGTTCAGTTAAAGCGTCCTGCATTTCTTGTAGTGTATTAACTCCTGAAATATTTATTTGATATATTATCTATTATGTTTCAGTTCTTTATTTTGATCCGTTATTCTTGAATTTCTATGTTGCAGAGAAGTTACCACTGTAGAGATGCCGTCTAAGAACACCTGCCCCGCCTCAGCCTCTACCTCCCCACCATTGTCTGGACCTCATGTTTGTGCAGATCTCGTGGACAGCCTGCTTCATGAAATTCTGCTTCACGAAATTATCGCTCTCTTTAACTCATTCCATGACTTCCTTGCTTTCATTGGCACATGCCACTCTTGGCGCACTGCAGTCTCTACCTTTCCATCTGCGCATACATTCAGCTTCCCGCCACTTCACTTCAAACCAGATGGTTCTTATGTTCATCCACATAATGGTGATATCAAGCCCATCCTTTTATCTAATTGCAAATGGCAGCTCAGTGATCCTACCAAGAAAGACTTATCCCTTGTGTGTTCAGTGCCTGAAAATAGTCCAAATACAATGCACTATTTGGGCTGTTCATATGGGTATCTTATCTTCTCCTACAAGGAGCACTGCCTCCTTGTCGATGTGTACACTGGCACCAAGGTGAATCCCCCTAAACTCCCAGCCAGCAACCAACTTGGATACTTTTGTGGCATAGGCATCCTTACGGCTCCATTAATTTCACCCAACTCTCGCCTCCTCCTTTTCTCGAGGGCTTCCATGTTTGAGTGGCAGGTTGGAACAAACTTCTGGTCCGAGCACCCTCTTGATATTGGTCGTGAACGCATCTATCAGATTGTGTCCTTTAAAGATGATATCTTTGTCATAGATGCTTTTCTGAGGCTCCACACTATACACTTGTCACCTCAGTTCAGCATGCGAGAAGTAGTAATTCAATGGGAGTTCCTGCCTATTAACTCGTGGTTGGTGGTCTGTGGTGACATGCTTCTCATGGTTGTTCAAAGCTTAAGCTCCAGCGAATCAGATGTCTTATTCAACTCAACCTTTAAGGTCTATCGCCTCAATTTTTCTATTGAACCGGCAAAGTGGGTGAAGTTAGAGAAGTTGGAAAATCATGCGTTGTTTGTTAGTCTTGATAGGAGGAACCCTACATTCTGCTGCATCAGCCCGGAAAGATGGGGAGGAAAGAGTAACTGCATTTATTTTGCGAGGCTATCTGATGATCCTGATGAGACTTGGACTGCGGTCGAGCTTGGTCAGCCAGTACAAAAAAGAACAGTTCACCCCATGTTCTATGGTCGTGCGTCCCCTCCCGACTGCGGTCTACTAAGTAACCTTTGGGTGTTCCCCAGTTTAATTTATGGTTCTGGCCAGTAATCCAGTCACAGAGTTGTGTCTAGTCTTGTGCAAGACCTGACCTGACGTTTTTCTTGGCTAGCAACTGGTTCGATAACTGTAATGGCTTCCTGACATTGGGACCAATGTTTTGTGTTAGCTGATTCGTATTAATTGGCGTGCTGTCGCTGCTGTTATGCGCAGTTATATTGTGGTGAACATCGGGATTGCATTTGTCATCTGCTTGGGGCACATGGGTTTCAACCATCTGTTGATAAACAAGACAATTCACAAGTGTAACTTGGGGTACTATTGTGGACAAACTCGTTGCGTATTCAGCTTTACCTCCCTTATTATGTATACATTCTGGTGCTTTTGAAACGTCACCTTGGATCATTGATATGTGTTTTTGTTTGCTGGGTTGGATAGTTTATTGGTCTCTTTTGGTGGGTTTCTTGCCCTTTTAGTTGATAATGTGCTGAACCGCTGATGGAGCAGGTGAAAGCTGGTCTGTTTACTGTGGAACTCTGTAAAATGACGTCTTGTTCTTCCCTATTATTGGGGCTTCTGTATTAACCGTTTGCCTCATTTATTGTCTATATACAACTTGTAGCAATGTACTCCCTCCGTCCCATAATATAACATCGTTGCAAGCTTGCAAAACGAAGATCTTATATTATGGGACGGAGGAGTACTTACTATGCAGTGGTATGAAATCATAAAAATATCATAAAAATACATACTGCGATCCAGTTTATTATCTATTTAAGATGGATGCATTTTTTTATTTGTACTTTTGGCATATGTCCATTTCAGCAGCTAGAGTTATCTTTTGACTGAACTTTAAATCAGACTAAGAGGCCGCAAAACAGTTTTGTTCCTCCACTAAAAAATGGAAGCAAAAATGTGGATCACTCATTATGATCTTGACAAGATGTGTAGAATCCAAAGAACAACCTATGTATGTATACTTGTATGCATCATCTACTTATCTTGCACCTTTTTGTGCCGTTGCGTGGTCATAGCATCCTTGATCAGGTCTCACAAATCCTGATGAATCTCAAGCAATTACATTCCAACTCGTAAACACACGATGAATTCAGGGTACCATTCAAGAACTTTTCAGTAACGTAAGCTCTATCAGCATTGAATCAACATGGTAAAAAAAAAAACTAAGCATTAAAAAGAAACCTGACAAGTGTGAGACACCTTTTGTACCGATGCATGGTCACAGTATCCTTGATAAACACATAATGAATTCAGGGTACCATTCAAGTACTTTTCTGTAACATAAGCTCAATCAGCACTGAAGCAACATGGTAAACAAAACTCGGCATTAGGAGGAAGAAACCAGACAAGCGTGAAGATCATCCCATGGCTAGTGCTTTCCTGTCTTGAAACAATGAGCTTATCTATGCAAGTGTCAGCATGCCACTCTTATCTTCCTGGGGATTTACTACACCTTGCAAATGGTTCCCAACTTAATCAGCATGTATGTATTTAAATTAAACAAACAATGTTGGATTTAATAGGTTTAAATGTAAGCGACAACTAGTTCATTTTTTCTGTTCACCAGATTTCCATGACTATCCCAGCATCATACCATCGATTTGTTTCTGTGTGATAGAGAATGACATAGTTAAGCACCACAAATTAAGCATGTAGATGGCGCCGAGATTGGAGGCCATCTCCCTCCAAGTTCATTCGTGTACCCGGCATGATCAAACATGACATCATAGTTTACATCATCTAGACAAACAGACAGACATATGCTAAGCAGTGCAAACTTAAAAAATGATTGAATATGCCAATCACAATTCTAAAAAAAAATGTTATTTCACAACACGTATAAACTTCATAAAGTATAGATATGTTGGAGATGTATCAATGGTAAAGCAAAGTTTGATGGAAAGTACAAGGTTTCACGGCACACCAACTTCAAGAAGAAGACTAACAAGAAGAAATGTGTTTGTCATGTGTGCGGAGATCCTGAGGGCTCCTAGTTGCCCTAACCATTATGATAAGCGTCAACATAGGAAAGGCGACAAGACCGCCAATGTTTTCATTGGTGACATTGACACGAATGATGATGGGTATGATATATTTTCCACTATTCTTTCAGTATGTCATTCTCTTGATTGGTTGATTGACATGGATGTTAATGTGTATGTATGTGGTGATATTTTCATGTTTTCTTCCTATCAGACCTCAGGGACTTCCACCACGCTAATGGGCAACAGTTCAAGTGCTTTTGTTCGTGGTGTTGGCATGGTCGATCCGGGGAAGATCGTGCGGCTGAAGAACGTGCATTATGTCCCCTCCCTCAATAAAAATCTTGTTAGCGGATCTCTTATGTGTAGAGATGGCTACAAGCTTGTCTTTGAATCGAATAAATTTGTAATATCCAAGTATGTAACTTTTGTTAGTAAAGGCTATGAATCAGGAGGCTTGTTTCGTTTATCCTTGTCAGACGTTTCCAATAAAGTTGTTAATCATGTTTGCAACAATAGTGAATCAAATTTCTGGCATTCACGTCGCTGTCATGTTAACTTTGGTTGCATGTCGTGACTAGCCAAGTTGAACTTAGTTCCTAGTTTCAACACTGTTAAGGGATCTAAGTGTCAAGTTTGTGTGCAAGCTAAGCAACCTCGTAAGTCTCATACCACTGCAGAAATAAGAAATCTTGCACCACTAGAGCTCATACATTCAGATCTTTGTGAAATGAATGGTGTTTTGACAAAAGGTGGAAAGAAATATTCCATGACGTTAATTGATGACTCCACTAGATACTGCCATGTGTATCTTCTGAATCTAAGGATGAGGCTTTGAACTTTTTCAAGATCTATAAAGCTGAAGTGGAAAACCAAATTGATCGAAAGATTAAGAGGCTTATGTCCGATCATGGTGGTGAGTATTTCTCAAACGAATTTGATTATTTTTGTGCGGAACATGGTATAATCCATGAGAGGACGCCTCCCTATTCACCTCAGTCAAATGGGGTAGCCGAATGAAAGAACCGTACTCTAACTGATTTGGTTAACACCATGTTAGACACATTGGGTCTCTCCAAGGCATGGTGGGGGAGGCGATATTGACTGCATGTCATGTCCTAAACTGAGTTCCTACGAAGAACAAAGAAATAACTCCATTCGAGGGATGGGAGAAGAAAAGGGTAACACTCTCTTACCTATGAACCTGGGTTGTTTGGTGGAAGTCAATGTGCAATTCCAAAGAAGCGCAAGCTTGGACCAAAACTATGGATTGTGTTTTCTTGGGATATGCTTTTCATAACATTGGATGTAGATTCTTGATTGTAAAATCTGAGGTATTTGACATGCATGTCGGTACAATCATGGAGTCGAATGATGCGAATTTCTTTGAAGATATCTTTCCCATGAAGGATATGGCTAGCTCATCAAATCAGGAGATGCCTAGTCCATCGAGTCAGGAATTAGTTACAATTGAACCTACCATTTCGATAGAACACTTTGAAAATCTCATGGTGGGCAATAATGAAATTCCTACAAGGAGCAAGAGACAAAAGACTGCAATTTCCTTTGGTGATGATTTCCTTGTGTATCTCATGGATGATACTCCTAGGTCAATTTTAGAGGCTTATGCATCTGAAGATGCTGACTACTGGAAGGAAGTAGTCCGTAGTGAGATGGATTCCATCTTGGCCAATGAAACTAGGGAGATCACTGATCATCCTTATGGGTGCAAATCTATAGGATGAAAATGGGTTTTCAAGAAGAAGTTTAGACCTGATGGTACTATTGAGAAGTATAAGAGGCACGGCTCGTGGCCAAGGGTTATACCCAAAAGGAAGGTGAAGGTTTATTTGATACTTACTCACCTGTGGCTCGACTGACCACTATTTGAGTGCTACTTTCACTAGCTACCTCACATGGTCTTATCGTTCATCAAATGGATGTTAAGATTGCTTTCTTAAATGGAGAGTTTGACGAGGAAATTTATATGGAACAATCAGATAGGTTTGTAGTAGATGGTCAGGAAGGAAAAGTGTCAAGTTGCTGAAGTCTTTGTATGGACTTAAGCAAGCACCCAAGTACTGGCATGAGAAGTTTGAAAGAACTTTAACAACTGCAAGCTTTGTTGTAAACAAAGCTGAAAACTGTGTGTAGTATCGCCATGGTGGGGGCGAGGGAGTTATTCTTTGCTTGCATGTTGATGACATATTGATTTTCGGAACAAATCTGAATGTTATTAAGGAGTTCAAGGATTTCATATTTCGTTGTTTTGAGATGAAGGATTTAGAAGTAGCAGATGTTATTCTGAACATCAAGCTATTGAGAGATGATGATGGTGGGATTACATTGCTTCAATTTCACTATGTGGAAAAAATCTTAAGTCGCTTTGGCTATAGTGACTGCAAATCCTCTCCAACACCATACGATGCTAGAGTGCTGCTTCAGAAGAATCGGAGAATTGCTAGAGATCAATTGAAATATTATCAGATTATTGGCTCACTTATATATTTAGCCAGTCCTACAAGATCTGACATCTCTTTTGCTATTAGCAAATTGAGCCGATTTGTTTCAAAACCGGGAGATGATCATTGGAAAGCTCTAGAGAGAGAAATGCGTTATTTGAAAGGCATTGCGAATTATGGATTCCACTACACTGGGTATTGATACGTCTCCAATGTATCTATAATTTTTGATTGTTCCATGCTGTTATATTATCATTCTTGGATGTTTTACAATCATTTTATAGTCATTTTATATCATTTTTTGGTACTAACCTGACATAGTGCCCAGTTCCAGTTGCTGTTTTCTGCATGTTTGGTACAACGTAGGAAATCAATACCAAACGGAGTCCAAACGCAGCGAAACTTTTTGTGGATTTTTTTGGGCCAGAAGACATCCAGTGGGCCAGGAACGCACCTGAGGGGAGCTATGAGGGGAGCATAACCCACCAGGGCGCGCCTGGGCCCCAGGCGTACCCCGGTGGGTTGTGCCCTCCTCGTTGGCCTCCCGCACCACCTCTTTGCTCTATAAATACTCCAATATTCCAGAAACCCTAGGGGAGTCGACGGAAATCAATTCCAGCTGCCGCAGAGGCCAAAAACACCAGATCCAATCTAGACACCATCATAGAGGGGTGCATCATGTCCATTGGTACCTCTCCGATGATGCGTGAGTAGTTCTTTGTAGACCTACGGGTCCGTAGTTAGTAGCTAGATGACTTCTTCTCTCTCTCTCTCTCTCTCTCTCTTGATTATCAATACAATGGTCTCTTGGAGATCCATATTATGTAAGTCTTTTTACGGTGTGTTTGTTGGGATCCGGTGAACTCTGAGTTTATGATCAGCTCTACGTTTTTATCCATGAAAGTTATTTGAGTCTTCTTTGATCTCTTATATCCATGATTGATTATAGCCTCGTATTTATTCTCCGATATTTGGGTTTTGTTTGGCCAACTTGATCTATTTATCTTGCAATGGGAAGAGGTGCCTTGTGATGGGTTCGATCTTACGGTGCTTGATCCCAGTGATAGAAAGGGAAATGACACATATGTATCGTTGCTATTAAGTATAACAAGATGGGGGTCTATTTCTGCATAAATAGATCTTGTCTACATCATGTCATCGTTCTTATTGCATTACTCCACTTTCCATGAACTTAATACACTAGATGTAGGCTGGATAGTGGTTGATGTGTGGAGTAATAGTAGTAGATGCAGGCAGGAGTCGGTCTACTAATGTTGGACGTGATGCCTATATAATGATTATTGCCTAGATATCATCATGATTATTCGACGTTCTATCAATTGCCCAATAGTAATTGTTTTCTCACCGTTTGCTATTTTTCTTGAGAGAAGCCACTAGTGAAACCTACGACCCCCGGGTCTCTTTTCATCATATTTGTCTTTGCGATCTATTTTCCTTTCCTTTTATTTTCAGATCTATTAAACCAAAAATACAAAAATACCTTGCTGCAATTTATTTTATCCGCGATCTATTTATCCTATCTACCACAACTATCTCACGTTATCTTGCCTACTTGAGGCGCCGTACCCGAAAGGGATTGACAACCCATTTAACACGTCGGGTTGCGGGTATTTGTTATTTGTGTGCAGGTGCTGTTTATGTGGTGTTATGAGGTTCTCCTACTGGGTTCGATAACCTTGGTCTCATCACTGAGGGAAATACCTACCATCACTATACTACATCATCCCTTCCTCTTTGGGGAAATACCGACATAGTTCTAGCAAACATCAAAAGGAATTTCTGGCACCGTTGCCGGGGAGGATCTTCAACATCAACCAGGTTCCTAATAACAAATCTCGTCTCCTCGCAATTTACATTATTTGCCATTTGCCTCTCGTTTTCCTCTTCCCCACTTCACAAAAAATTGCCATTTTATTCGCCCTCTTTTTCGTTCGCCGTTTTCTCGTCAGATCTATTCGTGATTCCTATCCTCTCGCCCCAATGGCTAGTTTGAACGTTCCTCCTTTGTTACTAGATTTTGAAGTTTTGTACTTCAAACAAAGACAAGGAGAAAATTTGAAAGATGCTTGGTATAGGCTAATGGAGTCCTATCGTGTTTGCAATTTAAAGGGAGACGCAAAAATTTGTTTGAGATTATATTATGCTCATATTCTTCACTTATATTTGTTTGAGATTATCAAAAGCAACATATAAAAATCGTCCCAAAGTGATAGATATGATTTATTTATTGATTGTCTTCCTTATGAGTTGCGATCGGGGATGAGCGATGGTATTTTCCTACCAATCTATCCCCCTAGGAGCATGCGGGTAATACTTTGCTTCAATAACTAATAGATTTTTGCAATAATTATGTGAGTTCTTTATGACTACCGTTGAGTCCATGGATTATACGGACTGTCAACCCTTCCACCATTGCTAGCCTCTCTTGTGTCGCACAATTTTCGCCGATACCATACACCCACCATATACCTTCCTCAAAAAAGGCACCATACCTACCTATTATGGCATTTCCGTAGCCATTCCAAGATATATTGCCATGCAACTTTCCACCATTCCATTTATTATGACACACTCCATCATTGTCATATTACTTTGCATGATCATGTAGTTGACATCGTATTTGTGGCAAAGCCACCATTCATAATTTTTCATACATGTCGCTCTTGATTCAATGCACATGCCGGTATTCCGCTGGAGGCATTCACATAGAGTCATATTTTGTTCTAAGTATTGAGTTGTAATTCTTGAGTTGTCAGTAAATAAAAGTGTGATGATCTTCATTATTAGAGCATTGTCCCAGTGAGGAAAGGATGATGGAGACTATGATTCCCCCACAAGTTGGGATGAGACTCCGGAAGAAAAAAAAAGAGGCCAAAAAAAGAGAAGGCCCAAAAGGAAAACAAAAAAAAATGAGAGAAAAAGAGAGAAGGGGCAATGCTACTATCCTTTTACCACACTTGTGCTTCAAAGTAGCACCATGATCTTCATGATAGAGAGTCTCCTATGTTGTCACTTTCATATACTAGTGGGAATTTTCATTATAAGAACTTGGCTTGTATATTCCAGTGATGGGCTTCCTCAAAATGCCCTAGGTCTTCGTGAGCAAGCAAGTTGGATGCACACTCACTTAGTTTCTTTTTGAGCATTCATACACTTATAGCTCTAGTGCATCCGTTGCATGGCAATCCCTACTCACTCACATTGATATCTATTGATGGTCATCTCCATAGCCTGTTGATATGCCTAGTTGATGTGAGACTATCTTGTCCCTTTTTGTCTTCTGCACAACCACCATTCTATTCCACCTATAGTGCTATATCCATGTCTCACGCTCATGTATTGCGTGAAAGTTGAAATTTTTTGAGAACATCAAAAGTATGAAACAATTGCATGGCTTGTCATCGGGGTTGTGCATGATTTAAATATTTTGTGTGATGAAGATAGAGCATAGCCAGACTATATCATTTTGTAGAGATAACTTTCTTTGGCCATGTTATTTTGAGAAGACATGATTGCTTTGTTAGTATGCTTGAAGTATTACTGTTTTCATGTCAATATTAAACTTTTGTTTTGAATCTTATGGATATGAATATTCTTGCCACAATAGAGAAGATTACATTGATAAATATGTTAGGTAGCATTCCACATCAAAAATTATGTTTTTATCATTTACTACTCGAGGACGAGTAGGAATTAAGCTTGGGGATGCTTGATACGTCTCCAACGTATCTATAATTCTTTATTGTTCCATGCTATTATATTATCAATCTTGGATGTTTTATATGCATTTATATGCTATTTTATATGATTTTTGGGACTAACCTATTAACCTAGAGCCAAGTGCCACTTTCTGTTTTTTCCTTGTTTTTGAGTTTTACAGAAAAAGGAACACCAAATGGAGTCCAATTGACATGCCAATTTTTGATGATTTTTTATGGACCAAAAGAAGCCCCCGGAGTAAAATATTTGGGCCAGAAGAGTCCCGAGCCATCCACGAGGGTGGAGGGCGTGCCCTACCCCCTAGGCGCGCCCCCTATCTCGTGGATGACTGGGAGAGCCCCCTTGACATGAGACCCACGCCAAAAATTCCTATAAATACAGAAACCCTCGAAAAGAAACCTAGATCGGGATTACTATTGCTCCAAGCCTCTGTAGCCACCAAAAAGCAATCGGGGCCCTGTTTTGGCACCCTGCAGGAGGTGGAATCATCACCGGTGGCCATCTTCATCATCCCGATACTCTCCATGACGAGGAGGGAGTAGTTCACCCTTGGGGCTGAGGGTATGTACCAGTAGATATGTGTTTGATCTCTCTCTCTCTCTCTCTCATGTTCTTGGTTTGGCACGATCTTGATGTATTGCGAGCTTTGCTATTATAGTTGGATCTTATGATGCTTCTCCCCCTCTACTCTCTTGTACTGGATTGAGTTTTCCCTTTGAAGTTATCTTATCGGATTGAGTCTTTAAGGATTTGAGAACACTAGATGTATGTCTTGCGTGGGACCCGTGGTGACAATGGGGTATTTTATTGATTCACTTGATGTATGTTTTGGTGATCTACTTGCGGGTTCCGTGACCTTGGGAATCTATGCATAGGGGTTGGCACACGTTTTCGTCTTGACTCCCCAGTAAAAACTTTGGGGCACTCTTTGAAGTTCTTTGTGTTGGTTGAATAGATGAATATGAGATTGTGTGATGCATATCGTATAATCATACCTGCGGATACTTGAGGTGACATTGGAGTATCTAGGTGACATTAGGGTTTCGGTTGATGTGTGTCTTAAGGTGTTATTTTACTACGAACTCTAGGGATGTTTGTGACACTTATAGGAATATCCCAATGGATTGATCGGAAAGAATAACTTTGAGGTGGTTTCGTACCCTACAATAATCTCTTCGTTTGTTCTCCGCTATTAGTGACTTTGGAGTGACTCTTTGTTGCATGTTGAGGGATTGTTATATGATCCAATTATGTTATTATTGTTGAGAGAACTTGCACTAGTGAAAGTATGAACCCTAGGCCTTGTTTCAAAGCATTGCAATACCGTTTGTGATCACTTTTATCATTAGTTACCTTGCTGTTTTTATATTTTTAGATTATAAAAACCTTTATCTACCATCCATATTGCACTTGTATCACTACAAAAAAAGACACATCCGTGACATTTTGGGCCGAACAATTTTTTTTCCTGTCATACTTATGACACTTCTATGACGATAATTGTGACAAAACTCGGTATCATCATAGATGTGGTGGGCTCCTACTTCTATGACAAAAAATCATGACAGAAAATGGGCTTTTTTTCCTGGGCGGGCCGGAGACGCAGCTGCATGACATTCTTTGGGCCGTCCATTACGGAAAAAACTGTGGTAGAAGCGAGGGCGAGGGAAATATCGGGGTGTTCCCAGTTATGGTGAGTGGTCGGGGCCGAGTGATGCACGGAGGTTTGCGCGTTTCTCTCGTACATGCACGCGCGTGGGTGCGAGGCGTTGGGCTCTAACTGAACCCGAGCGAGACGTTCGCCTACTGAACCCGAGCGATTGCACTGCAAGCTACGCGTTACTGACCCCGAGCGATTGATCGATGGCTGTTAACTGAACCCGATCGAGCGATTCCTGCGCTACTGCTGCTAACTGAAGCCGATTGATGCTGCCTTAGGATGAACAGTGAGCATTGTGGGGGGGTGGATGAACATTTTGCGGTGAGGGGTTGGATGAACAGGACCCCGTGGTAGTAGAGGCCGTTGTCGCTGGATGAAGAGGACCCCGATCGATCGAGCCGGTTGGGGCTGGATGAACAGGACCCCGTGGAGGGAAGGTTGAACAGTAGCCGGTGGAGGGCTGGTTGAACAGTTGCCGGTGGAGGGCTGGATGAATAATAGCCAGTGGAGGGTTGGTTGGACAGGACCCCATGGAAGGGCTGGTTGAACAGCAGCCGGTGGAGTAGCACGCGGTGGAGGCTGGATGAATAGGAGCCTATGGATGAACAGTTACAGGTGGAGGCTGGAGGAGGCCAACGGTGGATGAATAGTAGCCCGTGGAGGCTAGAGGAGGTCGAGGGTGGAGATGAACTATATCCCGTGGAGTCCCTTTTTGTGGTACGCCACACCCCTCCCGTTGAACAAGACACCCGTTTCGACCGTAGTGCTCAAACACAAGTCCGTTTCCTCCGTTTTGCGGTACGCCACTGATGACCCACAAGTATAGGGGATCTATCGTAGTCCTTTCAATATGTAAGAGTGTCGAACCCAACGAGGAGCAGAAGGAAATGATAAGCGGTTTTCAGCAAGGTATTCTCTGCAAGTACTGAAATAAGTGGTAACAGATAGTTTTGTGATAAGATAAATTGTAACAAGCAACAAGTAATAAAAGTAAATAAGGTGCAGCAAGGTGGCCCAATCCTTTTTGTAGCAAAGGACAAGCCTGGAGAAACTCTTATGATAGGAAAAGCGCTTCCGGGGACACATGGGAATATCGTCAAGCTAGTTTTCATCACGCTCATATGATTCACATTCTATACTTTGATAATTTGATATGTGGGTGGACCGGTGCTTGGGTACTGCCCTTACTTGGACAAGGATCCCACTTATGATTAACCTCTATTGCAAGCATCCACAACTACAACAAAAGTATTAAGGTAAACCTAACCATAGCATGAAACATATGGATCCAAATCAGCCCCTTACGAAGTAACGCATAAACTAGGGTTTAAGCTTCTGTCACTCTAGCAACCCATCATCTACTTATTACTTCCCAATGCCTTCCTCTAGGCCCAAATAATGGTGAAGTGTTATGTAGTCTACGTTCACATAACACCACTAGAGGTTAGACAACATACATCTCATCAAAATATCGAACGAATACCAAATTCACATGACTACTAATAGCAAGACTTCTCCCTTGTCCTTAGGAACAAATGTAATTACTCACAAAGCATATTCATGTTCATAATCAGAGGGGTAATAATGTGCATAAAGGATCTGAACATATGATCTTCCACCAAATAAACCAACTAGCATCAACTACAAGGAGTAATCAACACTACTAGCAACCTACTAGCACCAATCCCGGACTTGGAGACAAGAATTGGATACAAGAGATGAACTAGGGTTTGGTGATGAGATGGTGCTGGTGAAGATGTTGATGGAGATTGCCCTCTCCCAATGAGAGGAGCGTTGGTGATGACGATGGTGATGATTTCCCCCTCCCGGAGGGAAGTGTCCCCGACAGAATAGCTCTGCCAGAGCCCTAGGTTGGTTCCGCCAAGGTTCCGCCTAGTGGCGGCGGAGTCTCGTCCCGAAAGGTTGCTGCTTATTTTTTTCTCATCGAAAGACTTCATATAGGAGAAGATGGGCGTCGGAGAGCCACCAGGGGGCCCACGAGGTAGGGGGGCGCTCCCAGGGGGTGGGGGGCGCCCCCACCCTCGTGAGCAGGGTGTGGGCCCCCTGGCCTTCATCTTTGGCGACGATTTTTCTTTATTTATTTCAAGGTATTTCATGGAGTTTCAGGACTTTTGGAGTTGCGTAGAATAGGCCTCCAATATTTGCTCCTTTTCCAGCCCAGAATTCCAGCTGACGGCATTCTCCCTCTTCATGTAAACCTTGTAAAATAAGAGAGAATAGCCATAAGTATCGTGACATAACGTGAAATAACAGCCCATAATGCAATAAATATTGTCATAAAATCATGATGCAAAATGGACGTATCAACTCCCCCAAGCTTAGACCTCGCTTGTCCTCAAGCGAAAAGCCGATAACAACAAATATGTCCTCATGCTTAGAGGTAGAGGCGTCGATAAAAACAAAATATGGACATGAAGGCATCATGATTATTTCATAACAGCAACATAAATAGATTTTGTCATATGATTACTCATGTTCAAGTGATGATCTATTCACAAAGCCAAAGCATGAATCAGAAACCTTATTGGGCACTAACAATTATAATTTCAGTCATTGAAGCAATTGCAATTTATCATAACATCGGAAAGAGTCTATGTCAGAGCTTAAAAGCAAGTCCACATACTCAACTATCATTTAGTCCTTCATAATTGCTAGCACTCACGCGATACTTGTGGTTACGGAGTTTTAATCGGACACCGAGAAAGATAGGGGCTTATAGTTTTTCCCCACAACCTTTTACCTCAAGGGTAATGTCAACAACAATAATTCATGCTCCCCCACATCCAATTAGATATGTATATCATACTCTTTCCAACATGCTGAGCTTGCCAAAGGATAAAATGGAAAAGGAAAGGTGAGGATCACCGTGACTCTTGTAAGGTAGAGGATAATTATAAAAGATAGGCCCTTCGCAGAGGGAAGCAGAGGTTGTCATGCGCGTTTAGGGTTGATGCACAAAATCTTAATGCAAAAGAACGTCACTTTATATTGCCCCTTGCATGTGAACCTTTATTATGCAGTCCGTCGCTTTTATTGCGTCCACAACAAGTTCGTACAAAGCTTATTTCTCTGCACTAATAAGTCATGCATATTTAGAGATCAATTTTTATTGCTTGCACCGATGACAACTTACTTGAAGGATCTTAATCAATCCATAGGTAGATATGGTGGACTCTCATGGCAAAACTGGTTTAAGGGTATTTGGAAGCACAAGTAGTATTTCTACTTGGTGCTAAGAATTTTGCTAGCATGAGGGGGAAAGGCAAGCTCAACATGGTAGAGGATCCATGACAACATATTTTATCTCGGATGTAAGAAAACACAACTCATTACGTTGTCTTCCTTGTCCAACCTCAACTCTTTTAGCATGTCATAATTTAATGAGTGCTCCCAATCATAAAAGATGTCAATGATAATATATCTATATGTGAAACCTCTCTTTCCTTATTACTTTCTATTAATTGCAACGATGACCAAAGCTATATTTGCCAATTCCCAGCAACTTTTAATCATCATACTCTCTCTATGTGAAGTCATTACTTTCACTAAGATCAATATGAACTCTTTGATTCTTTTTATTCTTTTTCTTCTAATCACCCAAGATCATGGCAAAATACTCAAGCCCTTGACTCAACACTAATCTTTATTATATAGCTCACGGACTCGATTACAAAGAAAGATCGTAAAGCAAAACTCAAAACTAGATCATGCCATGACTTTATTCTACTAAAGATACTACTAATAGGATCAAACTAAGAAAAATGGTAAAGATAGGAGTTGTGATGGTGATACGATACCAGGGCACCTCCCCCAAGCTTGGAAGTTGCCAAAGGGAGTTCCCATACCCATGTGATTATTTCCTTGGAGGTGATGGAGGTGGTGAAGATGACGGTGGATAATCGCACATCGAGCGTAAAAGTTCCTCCAACTTGCGGATAATGCCCTTGAGCCCAGCAATATGATCCTTCAACAAAATATTCTCCTGTGTAAGATACTTGTTCTGTATGCGGGCTAACTCAATCATCTTGAAAGCTTCAACCTCTGTTGGAGTGAAAAGGTTAGGTAAGGGTTGAGGGATGTATTCTTCGTTCACCACCGAAGCTTGAACCTCCATGGCCTTCTTGATCCTTTCATCCTTGTTAATTTCTTCTGGTTCCTCTCTTTTCAACTCTATCTTCAATAGCCAAGCATCCTTGTCTTCGTTGCTGGAGGAGGGAGAAGTCATGGTGCTCTAAATCTGCAACGGAAATAGCTTGAAACGAAAACAGAGGATATTTGTGTGATACGGTGATCAAAACCTTCGGGAGTATATATAATGAATTTTTGCCGACCAAGATACGTATCGTGCAAGGAAACAGAGTCCAGAGGGCACACAAGGTGCTCACGAGGTAGGGGGGTGCGCCCTGCGGGGTAGGGCGCGCCCTCCACCCGCGTGGAGGCCTTGTGTTCTCCCCGGACTGCTACTTATTTTTCTATTTTTCTAAATATTCCAAAACGGAGAAATATTGCCTTAAAAATTGTTTTGGAGTCGGTTTACTTACCGTACCACATACCTATTCCTTTTCGGAGTCTAGAACGTTCTAGAAAGTGTCCCTTATGTATTCCTCCGGGGTTACGGTTTCAATAATATTGGTTTCAACATTTATTGGATTACCTGAGATATAGTGTTTGATCCTTTGACCGTTTACCACCTTCGGATTTGTGCCTGCGAAGTTGTTGATATTTTTGGCACCGGAACGATAGACCTCCTCGATAACGTAGGGACCTTCCCATTTAGAGAGAAGTTTTCCTGCAAAAAATCTTAAACGAGAGTTGTATAGCAATACATAATCACCTATATTAAACTCATGCTTTTGTATCCTTTTGTCATGCCATCTTTTAACCTTTTCTTTAAACAACTTGTCATTTTCATAAGCGTGAGCTCTCCATTCATCAAGTGAGCTAATATCAAATAACCTCTCCTCACCGGCAAGTGTGAAATCATAGTTGAGCTCTTTTATAGCCCAGTATGCCTTGTGCTCTAGTTCGAGAGGTAAGTGACAAGCTTTTCCATAAACCATTTTATACAGAGACATGCCCATAGGATTTTTATATGCAGTTCTATAGGCCCATAATGCATCATCAAGTTTCTTGGACCAATTATTTCTAGACCTATTAACAGTCTTTTGCAAAATTAACTTGAGCTCTCTATTGCTCAACTCTACTTGACCACTAGACTGCGGGTGATAAGGAGATGCAATCCTATGATGAACGTCATATTTAGCAAGCATCTTACGGAAAGCACCATGAATAAAGTGTGAACCACCATTAGTCATTAAATATCTAGGGACTCCAAATCTCGGAAAAATAACTTCTTTAAGCATTTTAATAGAAGTGTTATGATCAGCACTACTAGTTGGAATAGCTTCTACCCACTTAGTGACGTAATCAACAGCAACTAAAATATGAGTATATCCATTAGAGGCAGGAAAAGGTCCCATATAATCAAAGCCCCAAACATCAAATGGTTCAATAACAAGTGAATAATTCATAGGCATTTCTTGACGTCTACTAATATTACCAATCCTTTGACATTCATCGCAAGACAAAACAAACTTACGGGCATCCTTGAAGAGTAGGCCAATAAAAACCAGATTGCAATACCTTATGTGCAGTCCTATCTCCAGTATGGTGTCCACCATAAGCTTCGGAGTAACACTTGCGTAGGATCTGTTCCTGTTCATGCTCAGGTACACAACGTCTAATGACACCATCTACTCCTTCTTTATAAAGATGTGGGTCATCCCAAAAGTAATGTCGCAAGTCATAGAAAAACTTTTTCTTTTGCCGGTATTTGAAGCTAGGTGGTATAAATTTAGCAACAATATAATTAGCATAATCAGCATACCATGGAGTGCTACGAGAAGTGCTAATGACATCTAATTGCTCATTAGGCAAGCTATCATCAATAGGTAGTGGGTGATCAAGAACATTCTCTAACCTAGACAAGTTGTCTGCAACAGGGTTCTCAGCTCCCTTTTTATCAACAATATGTAAATCAAATTCTTGAAGCAGGAGAACCCATCTAATAAGTCTAGGTTTTGCATCCTTGTTTTCCATAAGATATTTAATAGCAGCATGATCAGTGTGAATAGTTACTTTAGAATCAACAATATAGGGTCTGAACTTATCACAAGCAAACACAACTGCTAAAAGTTCCTTTTCGGTAGTAGCATAATTTCTTTGAGCATTGTCTAGAGTCTTACTAGCATAATGGATAACATTCAATTTCTTATCAACTCTTTGCCCTAGAACAGCACCTACAGCATAATCACTAGCATCACACATAATTTCAAATGGTAAATTCCAATCAGGTGGCTGAACAACAGGTGCAGAGACTAATGCTTTCTTAAGTATTTCAAATGCTTCTACACAATCATCATCAAAGACAAACGGTACATCTTTTTGTAATAAATTGGTCAGAGGCCGGGAGATTTTTGAGAAGTCCTTAATGAACCTCCTATAAAATCTGGACCAAGGAAACTTCTTATACCTTTGATGTCCTTGGGACATGGCATCTTTTCAATAGCATCAACCTTGGCCTTATCAACTTCAATACCTCTTTCAGAAACTTTGTGCCCCAAGACAATACCTTCATTAACCATAAAGTGGCACTTTTCCCAATTCAAGACAAGATTAGTTTCTTCACATCTCTGCAAAACTCGAGCAAGATTGCTCAAGCAATCATCAAAAGAGGAACCATAGACGGAAAAGTCATCCATGAAAACCTCATTCTCGCAGAAGTCAGAGAATATAGCCATCATGCATCTTTGAAAGGTAGCAGGTGCATTACATAAACCAAAAGGCATACGTCTATAAGCAAAAGTACCAAAAGGGCACATAAAAGTAGTCTTTGATTGATCTTTAGCTGACACAGGTATTTGAGAGAAACCAGAATAACCATCTAGAAAGAAATAATGTGTATGTTTGCATAATCTTTCTAGCATTTGGTCAATAAAAGGTAAGGGGTAATGATCTTTCTTAGTAGCTTTATTTAATTTGCGGAAATCAATTACCACCCTATAGCCTGTGATAATTCTTTGAGGAATCAATTCATCTTTATCATTAGGGACAATAGTAATACCTCCCTTCTTAGGGACACAATGGACAGGACATACCCACTGACTATCAGCAATGGGATAAATTATCACTACTAGGGAAAACCTTATACACAGAACTTTAGCAGTAGCATGGGTCAAAAATGCACGCTGGTGCTAAATAGCAGCAGCGCGCCTGCCGAAACCGCGCTGCAGATAGTGTCGTAGCAGTAGCGCGTCTCGGTGAATACACGTTACTACTAAAATTCTCACAGCTTAGCCGATATGGTACACATAGTAGTAGCAATCTATATGGAACCGCGCTACTGCTACTTTCTTTGTAGCAGCGCGTTTTGCTCTAAACTTGCTACTACTAAAGGATATAAAATTAAATGAAAAGCAAATAGAAAGGTAATTGAAAATGAAAGAAATAGAAGAAGGTGAAAGGAAAAAAACAAAATGTGAAGAAAAATAAATGAAAAAGGGAAAAAGGAGAAAGTAGTAGCAGTAGCGCGTATCCCAGAATGCGCTGTAGCTAACGTAGCAGCAGCGCGCTTTCAGGAAAGTGCTACTGCTACTTCTGACTTAACCACCGCGTTCGTCCTTCCGCACGGCCACTTCCCCCAAAACGAACTCCTTCGCTCTCGCCGCCGCCGTCGCCCGTCGGTCGCCGCGCACTCTCCGCGCACCCTCTACGCCGCCCCCGACCCCGGATTCAATGCCGCCCCCGCCCCCGACCTCAACGCCGCCCCGGATGCCGCCCCCGACCTCAACGCCGCCCCGGACGCCGCCCCGCCCCAAGCCCGACCTCGACGCCGCCTGCCCCTCTCTCGCCGCAGGCACCCGATCGAGGTGAGCACGCCTGCTCCTCCTCCTCCCCTACCTCTGCCTAGATAGGGTTCTTCAAATTTTAGTTGCATCAAATAGTTAGGATTCATCTATGGGTGGAAATGAATTGGATACAGATGCGGCTGGGATTTTTTCTTAGGTGATGTTTTCTTAGATGATGAATAAACACTAGTGTAATGCATCATAAAACGAGGAAAAATTGACCTTCTTCTATTTAGTTAGTAAGAACTAGTTAGTAAGAACTAGGTACTAATTAGGTGATTTTTTAGTTAAAGCAATTTTTCCCGCCTCGTCGTGGACGATGCCTATCCCGCATCCTCGTCGTCGAGTCGGCGGAGGACGACACCTGCTTGACCAGATCGGCCATGTCCGGGACTGGGCTCCGCCGGGGTGGTACTGGGAGGCGCTACCTACCGGGGGGCGCAGGTTGGTGAGGAGCCAGCCTGTCGTTGACCCGAACCTTCTTTGGTGGCGGTCGCGTGGGCCAGTGACGATCCAGAGGCTCGAGGACTCCGCGGAGGTGGTGCGTCACCGTGTCAGTGAGGAGGACGCGCACGTACGTTGCTACTTGTTTGCGTTGGAGCACAGGCCATTCTCCAATACCTGGCAGGTTCTCCGGGGATCTCACTGGAGCTATGATCCCGTGATGGTGCCTTCTCTGTGGGTGTCCACCGCCCGCGCCGATACCCGTCGTGTGCTAGAGTTTTAGTTGTATTAGTGATGTTATATGTATGACACTATTCGTGATGTATTAGTGATAATATTCGACGATGTACTGATGCATGAGATGATTTACTTTTGCTTATTGAATGCATGCTAATTTGAGTCCTATAAGATATTTTGAAATGTATATCTTGTGTTGCTCAATATCCAAGTGGCCAGTCATGTTTGCACGTTACACCTTCGAGTGGCCTATGTTTTGCTGGAGTGTTGATTCATTTCCGTTCCGGCAAATTTCAGGCGCTCGATATGTCCTATTTTAGCAAAGGTCATGCCGGATTTTTCCGTGAATTTTGGCATGACTTGTGCTAGAATATGTAGGAAATATCGAGTGCCCCGGATTTGTGTGTTGAGTATCTTGGTAGTTGTCTTCGATCGATTTTCAATTAATGTTTTAACTATGAACATAGGAAATGTCTGACGACGAGAAGGATTTCGGTATTTGCAAATACTGCGAAGATGAGCGCGGCCTGTGCGACGGAATCTTCCTAGATGATGATAGGCGCTTCAGCATCAAGCTGGACGAGAACTTCGAAGTGGATACAGTAAGTCACAACGACAAGTCTTTTTTCATAATTAAGCATGACATCTGTTTCATTTGCTTCAACTTATATTTTTATTATTATTCTACTAGCGTATCCCCTGCCATGCAAGAGTTTTTGTATTGGATAAGATAGGTTTTAGTCATAGTATGGAGGAAAAGAAACTTTACTTGAAGACCGAGCATGGTTATATTTTCCATGCAAAGTTATACAATTCAGACGACTATACCTATTTTGGATGCAAAACATGGCGAGCACTATGCAAGACTTATGCATTTGAGCCTGATATGTTTATCACCTTTGATATTCGTCCGGAAGATTATATTGAAGGTAATACCGACATCTGGGTCGATGTGCAAATGCCTCCAGTTATACCATTATGTAAGTTTCTCAACCATATTTATGTCCTTGATATTGTTTATTCAAAAATAGTTGACAACTAATTTGTATTGTCAGCTTATTTCCGTGCAAGCAAACATGTCCAGCGCTTGGTAGACAGGACCGTATACTGTCCTGGGGCTGAATTCAACTGCGAGGAGCTCAGTCATTATGTTTCATGGCTTGAGGATCTTGATACTGTCAAGACAAATTTTTTTCCTGCATTTAGAAATGTTAGTACTGAAAATGTGCGACCAATAGTGTTCGTAATGAACTACGGTCACATCTATTTAGGTAGGATGGTAAGATTTTTACTATTTGTCATCGGTGCATCTTTTCCATACATTATTTTTGAAGCTAAACTTCATTGCTAAGTATGTTACCGTACGATGTTCTTCAACAGGGACTCCCGATGAATGTTGTGCCTTATGGGATCGAGACTAAAGGTACCATGAGTATTATCAGCTTACGACCAAGATATCCTACAGATTACTTTAGTGCATTCAATATTAGCGACGGATGCTTAATAGTGCAAGACTGGACCAAATATGTGATGGGGGAGCGCAGAGAAGTACTAGGGGGCAGCAAACAGATGCGCTACCCACGATTAGGAGACAGGTTCATCTGCATGCTCCAGTTTGATCGAGGAGGAGAGCTATATATGTTTTATGTTATTTTACCTAAGAGAGAGCAGCAGGAGTGATTAGCTAGCTAGAAATGAGTTTGAGGATGATGATGTGCTACACTATTACTATGATGATAAAATAGCTAGTGTTGGTGGTAATGACTATGATGATTATTATTAGCTAGTGTTAGTGCTGATTAAATAAATACTGTTGGTGGTAATGACTATGATGATGATTAAATACTTGTGCTGGCGGATTAGATTCAAGTGGAGGCAACATGTGGTGCACATCGAAAGTACTACTAGTCCAAACTAGATCAAGTTTGGATTAGTAGTATACTTTTGACATGCACCGCATATTGCCTCCACTTGAACCTAATCCACCTTCATTTAATACACTGTTATGGACATAATGATGTAAACCTCATAATAGCTGGTATTGTACCAATATTTGTATGATGGCGCATAAATACACTAAAAATAATAAAAAAATAAAAAAATACTAGTAGCGATGGAAAGAAAACACGCTGCAAGTAGATACCTTAGCAGTAGCGTGGTATTGAACAAACGCTGCAGCTATTTGTCCTAGCAGTAGCGCGTGCCGGCACGCGTTACTGCTAAGCAATAGTTGTAGCGCCTTATTAGTAGCACGGCCACCCGCGCTACTAGTGGGCACAAAACACGCGCTACTGCTAGGGTTTTCCCTAGTAGTGTATACCTGCCTCCAGAAGCTTGAGTATTTATTTTCTTACCACTTCTTTCATTTTAGGATTCAAACGTCGTTGAGGATCACAAACTGGTTTGGCATCAGCTTCCAAATTTATTTTATGTTGACATAGAGTGGGACTGATGCCCTTAAGATCATCCAGAGTATATCCAATAGCAGCACGATTTTTCTTCAGAGCTTTCAGTAATCTTTCTTCTTCATGCTCTGAAAGGTTAGCACTAGTAACACTACTAGGAAAAGGGCTATATATAGGATTGATACTAATGGCGCACCAGGTAAGTAGTGCGCCACTACTATATACTAATGGCGCACCGGTTGGAGGTGCGCCATTAGTGTGGAAGACACTAATGGCGCACCAGGCACACAGTGCGCCACTAGTATTGATTTTTTTTCCATTTTTCCATACACTCTAATGGCGCATCCGGTCGAAGTGCGCCATTACTAGTTCTAACTAGTAATGGTGCACGAGGCAGATCGTGCGCCATTACTATTGTTTTTTTATTCTTTTTTTGCAAAACTAGTAATGGCGCACACAGGCCAGGTGCGCCATTACTAGTTTAGACTAGTAATGGCGCACTGTGACTAGATGCGCCATTAGTATATATATATATTTTACTTTTCTGCAACACTACTAATGGCGCACCACCAGTAGGTGCGCCATTAGTAACTAGGGTTACTAATGGCGCATTTGCTGCTGGTGCGCCATAAGTAACCTGGGACCCCACCAAGATATTTTGGACAGCCCCACACCTACCCACTCACTTTCCCCACTTCATTCCCTCCACCTCCTTCTCCAAGCTTTCGGCTGCCTCCTCCTCCTCACCTCATTTCCACCATAGATTCATCAAAATTAAGTGGTGAAATTACCTTTTTTTGATAGGTAAGTAAGGGGAAAGCTATCTTCATGATGTAGATCTACTTTTTTCTCCCTAGCTCGCTCCAACAATGTGCACATGCACTTTTCATGGCCTAGCTAGATCTATGTATGTTTGTGGTGTTGCTTGTGTTTGTGGTGTTGCATATATGTTTGTGTTTGCAGGTACCGGTATTTGAAATGCGATAGTTGCTAATATTTTGCCGGAATGTTGATTCATTTCCGTTTCGGCGAGAATTTTGGCACTATGATTTCTTTTTGGTCCTATTTTTAGGGAAGGTCATGCCAAATTTTTTCTTGGTTCTAAAATATCGTTTTGCTCTACCCCGCAGGCGACCATGGTCCGCACGATGACCGAAGGCATCGTGAATAAGTTTTTGAGCTCTGCAAAGGCCGAGATGCTTCAAAAGAACGAGACGGAGATAAGATGTCCATGTCGAAGATGCAAGCTGAAGAGCCTTATTGCGGACCCGGATTCCGGGCAGGTGCGGGACCACCTGCTCTTGCGTGGTTTCATGGATGGCTATCGGTGGCAAGGTGATGAAGATGACTATGAAGTCGTCCATGGGGGTCGGGCAAGAAATGAGGAAGGGCAACAAGACAAGTACCACCGCGGCGAGGGCGGGCGACAAGACGAAGAATCTCCAGGACATGATCACGGCGGTGATGCTGTACACAGTCATCATGTAGAAGATGTCGTACATGATGATGAGGAAGATCAAGACGAAGGGCATGATCATGAAGATGAAGATGCCGGAGCAGACGACGATGGAGGCTGGGTACAGGACCCTCATATTCAAGAGCTGCTTCTCAAGCAGACAGATAACGCAAGAGCTGCCGCCCGAGAGAAAGCCAAGCTGGATCAACTAGAGATAGACGCGGTTACTCCATTGTATGAAGGATGCAGGCCCGAGGATACCCGCCTGAAAGTAACGCTCATGGCTCTGGAGATGAAGGTAAAACACAAAATGACCGACGCATGCTTCGACGAGAACATGTCATTCTGGCACAAACGTCTTCCCAAGGGGAACAAGTGCCCGACCAGTTTCGAGGAGGCGAAGAAAATCGTGTGTCCTCTGGATTTACCGCACGTGAAATACCATGTGTGCATGAACAATTACATCATTTATCGGGACGAGCACGCGGAGTCTACCATATGTCCGGTGTGCGGCGTCACTCGATACAAGAAGAGGAAGAAAGATCCTCGAAAATCAGTGTGGTACTTTCCGATCACTCCTCGTCTGCAGCGGTATTTCGCGGACCCTAAGGTAGCAAAGCTCCTGCGTTGGCACGCGGATAGGGAGGAGAAGAAGCGGGAAGATGACGGAAATGATCCGGAGATAAATAAAAAAGACAAGATGCTGAGTCACCCTAAGGATGTGAGCCAGTGGCAAGCGTTGAACTTCGAATACCTAGAATTTGGGAAGGATCTAAGGAACATCGTGCTGGGTGCGAGCACCGATGGAGTCAATCCGTTTGGCAGCCAGAGAAGCACACATAGCACCTAGCCTGTGTTTGTGTGGATGTACAACCTTCCCCCCTGGTTGTGCATGAAGAGGAAGTACATTCACATGAGTATGGTAATTGAAGGGCCGAAACAAACAGGGAATGACATCAATCTGTATCTGGGGCTACTAAAGGAGGAGCTAGACACGCTGTGGAAAACGCCAGCCAATACGTGGGACGCCGCAGAGAAATAATATTTCCCTTTGAGAGCCGCACTGCTCACGACGGTGCACGACTATCTCGGTTACGGATATCTCGCGGGGCAGGTAGTCCACGGATTTTCTAGATGCGTAAGGTGCATGGATGACACAACGTATCGCCAGCTAGATAGAGATCCTGGGTCTTCAAAAACCGTGTACATGGGACATCGAAGGTGGCTTCGCGATGATGACCCGTGGAGGAAACACAAGGATCTGTTCGATGGTGAAACCGAACCCTGAAAACGCCCATGTACGAGGAGCGGCGAGGAAATAGACGAGCTGTTGAAAAATTGGAAAGACTGCCCACTGCCGGGAAAGAAGCAAAAGGCGCCAGAGCCGGGAAAAAAGAGAAAGGCGCCAGAGCCGCTGCTGAAGGTATGGAAAATGAGGTCTGTTTTCTGGGACTTACCGTACTGGAAGATCCACCGTGTGCCTCACAGCCTTGATGTCATGCATATCACGAAGAACATGTGCGAGAGTCTGCTTGGTACCCTGCTCAACATGCCAGAGAGGACCAAAGATGGGCCGAAAGCAAGGGCAGACTTGAAATCAATGGGCATTAGGCAGGAGCTTCACGCTAATGATGATGATGATGATGATAATGATGATGATGATGATGATGAGGCGAAGCAGGACACAGAAAGTCGTCGCAAAGGCAAAAAGGCCAAGAAGACTGGAAATGACTACCCTCCCGTGTGCTTCACTCTAAGTCAGGAGGAGATCGAGCAGTTTTTCACCTGCCTCCTAGGAGTCAAACTTCCTTACGGTTACGCGGGGAAGATAAGCAGATACCTAGACCCAGCGAAGCAGAAGTTCAGCGGGATGAAGTCTCACGACTGTCACGTGCTGATGACGCAGATACTTCCAGTTACAATCCGTGGGATCATGGACACACACGTCCGTGAAACGCTATTTGGCCTATGCAACTTTTTCGATGTCATCTCTCAGAAGTCGATTGGCGTGAGGCAACTCAGAAGGCTACAGGAAGAGATCGTGGTGATACTATGCGAGCTTGAGATGTACTTCCCGCCCGCATTCTTCGACGTTATGGTGCATCTGCTGGTCCATATCGTGGAGGATATCATCCAACTCGGGCCGACGTTCCTGCACAACATGATGCCGTTCGAAAGGATGAATGGTGTCATCAAAGGATACGTTCGCAACATGTCACGTCCAGAGGGAAGTATAGCCAGGGGCTTTCTGACTGAAGAGTGCATCTCCTACTGCACGAACTATCTAGGCATCGAGAACCCCGTTGGTCTGCCCGTCAACAGGCACCTAGGCAGGCTCGCTGGATGGGGTCACAAGTGGCGCGGATTCCGGAGCTTGTCCAAGAGCAAGTGGAACAACAACTGGGAGCGAAGCTCAACGCCATGGTGCCTACGTTGATTCATGGGCTGACGACGTGGATTGCAGGCGGCCAACAGGGGCCTCCCCCGGTTCCCAGCTTCACGGCCAGCAACTCGCACAGCGCGCAGGCGGCGCCATTGGTGTCTCCGGCGGCGGCACCATTGGTGTCTCCGGCGGCGGCGCCATTGGTGTCTCCGGCGGAGGCGGTATTCATGTCTCCGGCGCCGGCATGGGCATTGGAGCTTAATGCACCCGGGTGTACGCCGGCCGGCACCTCGCCAGCAAGCGCCCCCGCCGTCAGTTGCACACCCACCGTTGGCGGTGCCTCGACATTAGCCGAGCTCGACGGCATCACGGTAACTAAGCCTCTCGGCCGATGACTTCATCTCTTTGCCTTTGACTGGGCATCCCTGACGCCCTGTACATGTTTTCGCAGGGCACCGCCGACGTTCCTTGCACTCTTCTGCACTTCATGGACGCCGAGTTGGTCGATGTCGCCAAGGGCAGAATCGTTCAACCGGGAAACCCCATGTTCCACGGTAATCCGATGCCACCCACAGTGTATAGGGTTGAAGTGGTTCGGGTGCTGCCAGGCTGCGACGAGCTGTTACCTCCGATTCGACCCGCTGGGGCCGACGAAGAAGATGAGATGACCCTCAGCGCCTGCGTAAACTGGCCCCTGCTTTGGCCAAAGAGCCAGATTCATTTGGGGGCGGGGGACACCACCCCACAGACAAGACCGCCAGTCGTGCCGGCGCCCAGCCATGGCAAGAACGCCGCAACGCTACCGAACCTGCCGGACATCCCTATGGCACAGGATCCGGACAACCCTATGGCACAGGATCCGGACGACGACGACAACGACGACGGTACATTTACCAAAGTTGATAAGTACTTTGCCAAACATGGGTACACTGACGAGTTCTGCGGGCCTCTTTCTCAAGAACCCAACCAAGACAACCGTGATCTAGCTGGTACGACGGAGAAATCCAATTGCAACAGGCGTCATCTGGCGTTCAGTTCTCAGGACACGCCTCCAGCTCCTGCCTTCACCGAGCCTCAGATAGCCGAGGTGCGAAATATTATCAGCCCCAACACGCTCAAGAAGGCGGTCTGTGAGCAGAACTCGGTCCCACTACAGGAGATCAAGAAGAAGGGACGGAAGCGAAAGACTAACAAGGGTGCCGGTGCGAGCCAGCCGGCACCGAGTTCGATCCATGCTCAGGACGGGCCACCTTCACCTAAGGATATCTCGAGGAGGGTGCATGTGGCGGGTAGGGCGATGCTACCGCCAAATATGCTGAATGCTGCAACCGGTGCTATGCGGAGTCTGCACGACAATGTTCTTTCTTTGGAGAAGCGGCATCTCAGAGAGAATGATGTGGCATACCCGGTTTTCGTGGCCAAGGTGCCAGAGGGAAAGGGCTTTGTGGATGGCGACATCGGGGGTACGATCGTCCTGCAGTTTGATGACATCTTTGCTATGTTTAACCTTCATCCGCTGCAGTACACCTTCGTTCGGCTGTTTTCGCTGAGTATGGAGATGCGGATCATTAGAGACAAGACCCCGGACATCGTGATAGTCGACCCCTTCTACATGCGTGCCAAGCACTAGAAGCGCTGGGGACCGCCAAGTTGCGAGTTCACACCTCGAAGGCGTCATTCTGGCAAACCCAGATAAGGATAACTTCCTTGTGGCTTACTTTCCCGAGTAAGTCATCCCTTAACCGCCCCGTAACGTATGATTTCTTAGATCTCGGTCGTTCTTTTTTTTCTAACATTCCGTGTTCTGTGTAGTGCACACATTGCACACTCATCCTCTTAAGCCCGAAATATTCCATGGCCACGTATTTCGACCCGAACCGTAACTCCAAGATAGACTACACAAATGTCAAGAAAGTTCTTGATGATGTTCTCCCCGGCTACGCCAAATCTGGAGGCACCTTCACCAGGGCAGTTCGTAAGTACGGCAAGCACACCTTCTCACACAATACGAATTTCTGCTGCGTCAAGCAGCCGCCTGGCGGTCAGAAGGATGCCTACTACGCCCTCCATCACATGCGGGCGATCGTAAGGGACCATCATCAACTTCTGCTACCAGATAGTCTCAAAGATTGGGCCGCGAGGTTGTCGGCAACCCAGGACGCGGTCCTCAGACAAGAATTCTTTCGCATCCAGTCGGAGTTTGCGGACATCATCCATCAAGATGTCCTTCATACCTCGGGGCAGTTCTACCTCAGATATCAACCGTCCAACAATGAGATAGATGGAACGCTACAAATGCAGGGTGAGAACGACCACAATTTCATGACCATCACGACAGACGACGGCTTCATCCACGCTCCTGTCCGATGAGTCGAGTCGAAAGAAGTGATGTGTAGTTCTGAAACATTGATTGGCTCATGTTGTAATTAAACTTTAATGAATTCGTATGTCTCTTTGGTTTGGACAGTCATTCAACTTAGATGTAATCGATGCTATTTATTAGTAGGATCATGAATCGTGCTATTAATGTCTTGCTTTTCTCTTCCGATCCTTTTGTTGCATACTTACATATTGCTTATGTATTGTCTGTTGTCTGTTGTTTGGCTTGTGCATAGAGATGTCGTTGTATGTCATGTACAATGGTAAGGTTCCCGGAGTCTACGACGACTGGGAGGAGTGTCGGAGACAGGTTCATCGTTTCAGCGGTAACAGTTACAAAGGGTACACCACTAGGGCGGAGGCCGAATCTAGATACGCTCGCTATCTAGCGGGAGAGAGGAGGGAGCGTTGGAGGAACCGGATGAAGACCAGTTTGATCGCGATGATGCTCATCGTGATGACCGCAGTTCTCTTTTATGTGATGGTAGTTTAGATGATTGATATCGTGTTGTAATGTGAAGACAAACTCGATACTCGCGGTCTTGAGACTTGTAATGTTTTATCTTTGTTCGGTCTTTTGAATTCAGAGACTAATATGATGAATTGTATTCGGAGACTAATCTTCTATTGTATTCAATGAATCTGATGTTGCTGTGTGCTGCTGTCTATATTCTGTCCAATAATATATTTTGTAACCTGTGCAAAAATCAGAAAAGCAAAAAAAAAACCAAATATTCATACTAATGGCGCATCAAGGCAGAGTGCGCCATTAGTATGCCAAAGGATACAAATGGCGCATCAAGGCAGAGTGCGCCATTAGTGTGAGAAAGAACATGGTTACATATGCCCCCCCCCGGGAGGCATACTAATGGCGCATGGAGTTACATACTAATGGCGCACTGCCTGGTGCACCATTAGTATACCAGATACTAATGGCGCACTAGTGGTGCGCCATTAGTAAAAGATACTAGTGGCGTGCTACTAATGGCGCACTGGTAATGCGCCATTAGTAGGCAAAACCAGTGCGCCATTAGTAGGCTTTTTCCTTGTAGTGTAATAATAGGATATATTTTCTTTTCATCAAAATAAGCATATTTAAGATTATCAGGCAACGGTTTAAGCTCAAACTCGGGATCACCCTTGGGTGGAGGGGGATCCCCTAGGATTTCAACAGGCAAATTGTGTTGCAGAATAGCTTCCTGTTTAAAGAATACTTCATCTATTTCCCTTCTTTCACTCATGAACATATCATTTTCATGGTCCAGCAAATACTGTTCTAAAGGATCACTAGGAGGTACGGCAATGGAAGCAAGACCAATAATTTCATCCTTACTAGGAAATTCCTCCTCACGATGTTGCTTACTAAATTTAGAGAAATTAAACTCATGAACCATATCATCCAAGCCAACAGTAACAACATTCTTTTTGCAGTCTATCGTAGCATTAACAGTATTCAAGAAGGGTCTACCAAATATAATGGGACAAAAGCTATCTTGTGGAGAACCAAGAACAAGAAAATCAGCGGGATATTTGGTTTTTCCGCACAAGACTTCAACGTCTCTAACAATTCCCATTGCAGAAATAGTATCTCTATTGGCAAGTTTACTTGTAACATCAATATCTTCTAACTCAACAGGTGCAATATCATGCATAATTTCTTTGTATAAGTCAGTGGGTATAACACTAGCACTAGCACCCATATCACACAAGCCATGATAACAATGATCTCCTATTTTAACAGAAATAATGGGCATGCCTACCACAGGTCTATGTTTATCTTTATCACAAGGTTTAGCAATTCTAGCAGTTTCACCCTGGAATTGAATAACATGCCCATCGGTATTATCAGACAAGAGATCTTTAACAATAGCAATATTAGGTTCTACTTTGACTTGCTCAGGAGGTGTATATGTTCTAATATTTCTTTTACGAACAACAGTTTAAGCTTTAGCATGATCCTTCATTCTAACAGGGAAAGGTGGTTTCTCAACATAAGAAGTGGGAACGATAGGATCATTATAAGTGACAAATTTTTCTTCAACTTTAATAGGTGCAGCTACTTTCACTTCTATGGGAGGATGATATTTAAACCACTTCTCCTTGGGGAGATCAACATAAGTAGCAAAAGATTCACAGAAAGAAGCTACTATCTCAGAGTGAAGTCCATATTTAGTGCTAAACTTACGGAAAATATCGGTATCCATAAAAGATTTAACACAATCAAACTTAGGTGTCATACCTGACTCCTTACCTTCGTCGAGATCCCAATCTTCAGAGTTGCGTTTAATTCTATCTAATAAATTCCATCTGAATTCAATAGTCTTCATCATAAAAGAGCCAGCACATGAAGTATCGAGCATGGTGCGATTGTTATCAGAAAGCCGAGCATATTTTTTTTGCATAATTACTCCTCTTGCGAGCTCATGATTGGGGCATGAATATAACATTGATTTAAGCCTCCCCCAAGCTTGAGCGACGCTTTCTCCTTCACGAGGCCAAAAATTGTATATATAATTGCGATCACGATGAACAAGATGCATAGGGTAATACTTTTGATGAAATTCCAATTTCAATATTTTATAGTTCCATGATCTCATATCATCACATAGCCTATACCATGTCAATGCGTCTCCCTTCAAAGATAAAGGGAAAGCCTTCTTCTTAACAACATCATCGGGTATACATGCAAGCTTAAATAGTCCACAAACATCATCCACATAGCGTAGATGTTCATCAGGATGCTTTGCTCCATCTCCTGTAAAAGTGTTAGCTAGCAGTTTTTCCATCAGACCCGAAGGAATCTCAAAAGGAGTTTCATTTTCAATAGGTTCAGTAGGTTGAGTAGGTTGAGGAGCAACTCTTTGCTCTACTGGATGGGGTGAAGATACCCCGAACAAGCCCCTCAGACAATTACTTTCCATAGTAACAAGTGACAGAAAATTTCAGCACACTAAATAAATTTTTCCTTACCAAATTCCACCTACCAAAGGCGCTTCACTCCCCGGCAATGGCGCCAGAAAAGAGTCTTGATGACCCACAAGTATAGGGGATCTATCATAGTCCTTTCGATAAGTAAGAGTGTCGAACCCAACGAGGAGCAGAAGGAAATGATAAGCGGTTTTCAGTAAGGTATTCTCTACAAGTACTGAAATAAGTGGTAACAGATAGTTTTGTGATAAGATAAATTGTAACAAGCAACAAGTAATAAAACTAAATAAGGTGCAAAAAGGTGGCCCAACCCTTTTTGTAGCAAAGGACAAGCCTGGACAAACTCTTATGATAGGAAACGCACTCCCGAGGACACATGGGAATATCGTGAAGCTAGTTTTCATCACGCTCATATGATTCGCGTTCGGTACTTTGATAATTTGATATGTGGGTGGACCGGTGCTTGGGTAGTGCCCTTACTTGGACAAGCATCCCACTTATGATTAACCTCTATTGCAAGCATCTGTAACTACAACAAAAGTATTAAGGTAAACCTAACCATACCATGAAACATATGGATCCAAATCAGCCCCTTACGAAGCAACCATAAACTAGGGTTTAAGCTTCTGTCACTCTAGCAACCCATCATCTACTTATTAATTCCCAATGCCTTCCCCTAGGCCCAAATAATGGTGAAGTGTTATGTAGTCGATGTTCACATAACACCACTAGAGGTTAGACAACATACATCTCATCAAAATATCGAACGAATACCAAATTCACATGACTACTAATAGGAAGACTTCTCCCTTGTCCTCAGGAACAAACGTAATTACTCACAAAGCATATTCATGTTCATAATTAGAGGGGTAATAATGTGCATAAAGGATCTGAACATATGATCTTCCACCAAATAAACCAACTAGCATCAACTACAAGGAGTAATCAACACTACTAGCAACCTACTAGCACCAATCCCGGACTTGGACACAAGAATTGGATACAACAGATGAATTAGGGTTTGGAGATGAGATGGTGATGGTGAAGATGTTGATGGAGATTGCCCTCTCCCGATGAGAGGAGCGTTGGTGATGAAGATGGTGATGATTTTCCCCTCCCGGAGGGAAGTGTCCCCGGTAGAACAGCTTTGCCAGAGCCCTAGATTGGTTCCGCTAAGGTTCCGCCTCGTGGCGGCGGAGTCTCGTCCCAAAAGGTTGCTGCTTATTTTTTTCTCATGGAAAGACTTCATATAGGAGAAGATGGGCGTCGGAGAGCCACCAGGGGGCCCACGAGGTAGGGGGGCGCGACCAGGGGGGGCGCCCCCCACCCTCGTGAGCAGGGTGTGGGCCCCCTGGCCTTCATCTTTGGCGACGATTTTCTTTATTTATTTCAAGGTATTTCGTGGAGTTTCAGGACTTTTGGAGTTGCGTTGAATAGGCCTCCAATATTTGCTCCTTTTCCAGCCCAGAATTCCAACTGCCGGCATTCTCCCTCTTCATGTAAACCTTGTAAAATAAGAGAGAGTAGCCATAAGTATCATGACATAACGTGAAATAACAGCCCATAATGCAATAAATATTGTCATAAAAGCATGATGCAAAATGGACGTATCAGCCACACCCCTCCCGGTCAGCAGGACCCCATTTCGACCGTAGGAGGTCCAATAGAAGTCCGTTTCCTCCGTTTTGCGTTACGCCAGACCCCTCCCGATGAACATGATCCCGTTTTGACCGTGGCCGGTTGAACACAAGGCCGTTTCCTATGTTCTGTGGTACGCCAGGCCTCGTTTCCATCGGTTGTTCCGTCCAAGCCTCCCAATGAACATGACGTTGTTTCTCTGTTCCGACCCAGCCGATTCGCTGCCCAATGAAAAGGACGCCATTGCTGCCATCCGTTGCCTCTCCATGTACACAAGCCCTGGCCTTCTGTATATATATGCGCGAGTATGCGCTTGAGACCCTGCTTATATGTACGTATGTGGCCGTATTTTCTTTCTTGCACCCTGGCTGCTGTACGTAGTTGTACATGCTATGTGCGCACCTCTACTATGACACGTGCCTTTCCTTACACGGCCACGGTTCATCGCTGCATCCTGTAGACAGACCGATCATATGTACATACACGTTCGTGACCAGAATGACAACGCTACATATGCTTCGACTAGGTGGGTCCCGACTGTCAGGCACTTCCTTGCGTACGAAGATGTAGCTGGTGGGTCCCAGCAGTCAGGGGGCGAATCATTTTTTTTGCCCGTAATATGGACGCACTTCCTTGCGTGCGAATATGTAGCTGGTAGGTCCCAACAGTCAGGGGGAAAAAGTTTCTTTCGTGAAATATGGTGGCCCGTCTGGTGGGTCCCTGCTATCAGGTGGAGGAATCATTATTTTCCGCGTAATAAGGAGGCACTTCCTTGCTGTGGCTGTGGACCTAGTTGTCAGCCTCTCCACCTACAGTACTCTTCCGATGAAAGTCGGTCGTTGACCACATTGACAACGCCGCACCGAGAGCACCAAGGCGATGGACGATGGCAAGGCCTAGGAAGGGGATGACGCGGAGCCAGGGAAGACGCGACAGTGGATGCCCATGCGAAGAGGAGTACGAGGGTTCACTGGTTCGGCTGCGATGTGAGGCTGCCGTCGCCACAGAATAACTGGGGGTGTGGGTGAGTGGAGGGATGGCCTAGACAGCGGTGGGAGTAGTAGGGGGTGGTGAAGCCTCCGCGGCAGGACAGCCGGCCATGGGAGGTAGGAGCAGGCGGCACAACCGGTGCTGCTTTGGGCGGCTGGAGCAAGAAGACCATAGGTTGAAGAAGCACGACGGACGTTGGATGGACATTGTACGGTCACTTCAGCTAGAATCATTTATATTGACTAAGTTTAAAATCCCTTGGCACGTGTCAACTTAGTAGGCCCACATGCCAGCTTCCGAAACGGTGCGCCCCATGTCAGGGGGAGGAATCATTTTTTGGGCGGGTGAAGCTAGAATACCCGAGATTGAAGAAGAAGCACGGCATCTATTGGATGGACATCCAATGGCCAGTGCTGCTATAACTGTGTGTTGACTATAAGTTGACAAAGCCTTATATAGCGTCAATTTTTTTGAGGGGACGCGTCAACTTAGTAAGCCCACAAGTGTGTGGCCGAGAACTTATAGCCCATTTGAGATTTGTAAGAATGTGCAACCCATTTTTGAATTCTAATGGAATTTACTACAGCCCATTTACAGTTTGTTAAAAGTATAGCCCATTTTCTAGCTAGGACAACGATTAATAATTTCAACCAACCGTTCAAAACAGAATTCAATAAAATTTCCCACATTTTGATGCGATCCGAAATATTTTTATCCCGAAATTTCTAGTTAGATTAAATACAATTTCAATATAAATTTATTACGTAAAAATACAACAAAACATTGCGCGCGCAACAATTAATGAAATTAAAATTTTTAATATCCAAAAATAATATTGTATAAAGTAATTATGTGTTTGATGCATATTTTTATAGTTATTGCCTAGTTTTTATAATTACATCCCATTTATTATTTATTAAAGCCCATTTTCTTGTTAAGCCTAATGCATCCCTCCAAGGAAAGATTGACAACCCAGCGGGGCTGAGAATAACAAATTGAACTTGCCTGGGTATTCCTAAAAAAAGTATAGCTGGGCTAGCCATTTTCAGCTTGAAAAAAATTAATATTTGGGCTGGATATCTGGCCTGGGCTAGACGGGCCACATCCCGCCCAGTTAATACTCTGCTCTCCTCTGAACAACAACGAAAACATCGCTCAAGAAAAACTCTGCAGTGCTCACACCTCAAAAACACAAATACTGCTCGAGCTGCTTGGTCTCAGCTGTCGGCCGCTCTTGGTGCAATTCTCTCATTTATTGACTACATAGGTTGACAATGGTGTGGGACTGTGATGTCAGGAAACCAGGAGGAAGCAAAAAAATTATAGTTGTATATAATAAGGAGGCACTTGCGTACGTGCGGCTATGGCCCTGGTGGGTCCCCACTGTCATCCTCTCCAAGTAAAGTCATCTCCTCATTCCTCATGTCCGTTGACCATGTTGACAACGCGAGACGGCGGCACCACGGCGAGCGCAACAACTCTAAGGACGACGGAGAGGGCCTCGCGGGCCCTACAGATGGTCTGATACAGCGCCCGCTGCTCATTCGAGAAGCCAGGATCATAGGGCCACATTTCCGCGACGACATTGTCGTTCGCTTGTTCACCGGTGCTTGTTGAGGAGACAGAGGTTGCAGCACAGGTCCTCCTACGCTCATAGCTCTTCCGCCATTAGGGTGTCGAAGTGCGGCCGCACCTGCTCTATGGTGAACACGGCATGAACCGGCTTGGACAGTGGCGCCGGCTCCTGGTCGGAAGCTATGTCCATCGTCTGATTATCGTCGCTCAGCTCGGCGAGCTCGCTGGCAAGCCAGCATGTCCGACTGCTGGACCGACCCGCTGCCAAGCACGAGTCTGACTGCCCTAGCCCACCCAGACTGCCTTCCTCGCCCGCGCGCACTTTTCGCCCGAAACGGTCAGCGCCGCCCGCCCCGCTTCCCGGTGCAGGCGATTGCTCCGCCTTCAAACGACACAAGTGCCGTCCGTCCATCCATCTGCCCCCCACATTAATGATACGCGGTTGCCGAGGCGGCTACTCCGGCGCCACACGCCCGCCCCTCCGCCGCCCACCATTACTATATAAATACTACAAGAAATATGTCAACTTGTGACCACCACTATTGGTCATTGAAAGGTCACTGTTTTCAATTTGTGACCTTTTTGTGACCAAAAACATAAGGTCAAAAGCTGAGGGTCGTTAACTGACTATAGCGACCTTCTCTGTGAGAAGGTCGTGGACGTTTACGACCAAAATATTCCTACTGTGGCGTTTTGGTCACTAGCAACCTCCCCAGGCCACGTAGGCATCCAGCGTGGCAAGCTGATGTGGCACAAGATTCAGCCTGGTCCAATTCGGTGTTTATATGGGCCAAGCCCATTAATTCAGCCCATTTATATTTTTTCCTGTCAATTTTTGGTCGATTTCATGGGCCTAGCCCAACATTATAGCCTTTTTATTTTTGGGCCGTAGCCTTTGTTTCTCTTTTTTAATACATGCCAATTGTCAAATTCTGGCAAGTGGGTCCCAAATGTGACGTTCTAGTTTGTGGGACCCTACTATCAAGGTCATGTTCTTTCATATTTCAATATGCAAATACAAAAAACAGACACAATATTTCAAATAACAGCAGGAAGCAATCTGCTACATCATATAACATACATAAAAATGTGATCAGCATCAAGTTTACAATTAGATAACACACATACAACCCAAGTGTATCAGCCCAAGTCTATCACAGGAGCCCTACAAGTTCTGCTACATCATATAACACACAAATAGGATCAGCTCCCAGAACTAGCACACGTACAAGTTCTGCTACAAGGAGTTCATTACTCCCAGAACTAGCTCAATGAGGTAAAATTATGCTTCATCCAACTTCTTTGTCCTGAATGAAATGCCAGCATCTGCACATTGTAGAACAAAATGTTTAGGGACAAAATAAAAGTAAATCGAACAACAAAGTATCAAAAAACCAAAGTATTAAAAATCGCAGTAATTTACTCGTAGTTGGCAGGTACACAATACCATGGTTTTAATATAAAATACAGAGCAAGTGTTTGGCTACAACATAGAATGCTATAAAATTTGTTGACTAGCCCTTAAGCAGTCGCATCTATCTAGCCGATGTGGCAGCCAATGCAAACACGAGCTAGCCGGTTGTGTACTGTTCCTGTTATGTTAATCTAGCTAAGTAGGTTGGCTAGCCCTTGCCATTCAGGTCCATATTAACCGAAGCATACATAGACGGCAGATTTTGGCATGCCAGAATTCTTACGGCAAACAAGATTGTTTGTCTAGTAAATTATTCATTAGGAACATCTCAGGTATACAAGAACGGGATAATGATTCATTATCCATATGAGGGTGACCTCCGTGGTGCAGTCTATTGACGGATGGTCTAGCTTACTGCTGCTACTCCCCATATCAAATTTTACTTAATAGAGCAAGATGGAGTAACCCAAAAAATTAACATGGAAAGCAAATGTACTGCAAATGGCAGTTCACTAGAGATTTTCAAGTTAAAAATACTCCCAGGGGTAAACAACGATGACACGGACGGAGTAAAGGATGGATGTTGTAAATTAATCAAGTAATTCTTTTTTGTTCTCATATTTTCACCCTCTCAACACTGCCTAGAGCACTTACAAGATGACAAAGTTAATTTTGCATAACACATATGGATTCTTATCTTCTTCAGTAAGGGGGGCACATTTACAGCTAATTAAGCACAATGAAAGGGACCATCCAATTAAATTCCATTCTTATCTTCTTCAGTAAGGAAAGGCAGAACGTCCCAGCATATCTCAAGTTGATGAATTATTTTAGCAATAACCAACTTAGAAACATCCCTCATTGTTCCATTTAATCTTACTACAAGATAGTAGAAGAATCACTCTTGGTGAATCAAATCATAACAAATTGAGCAATACATACAGGAGGCACATCAGGCCTGGCCATTTTCATTCCAGTAATTTAGAAAGAGGGGCGATGGGGAACAGAACCTTGAGGCCCTATTATGGGGTTGTGTCTGATGAAGGTTTGCCCTTTGGGGCGGCAGCTACAGCTCCACCACATGCAGCAGCAGCACCTCCAACTGGCACAGCGGCGGCAGCAACACCAATGTTCACCCGTGTGACATTTCAGATCATCATTACAAAATTTTATTTATTTATTTAAGACACAAGCAGCAAAGATCGTGTCTACCTTCGCATATATTTATTTAAGACACAAGTAGCAAGTCAATAACAATAGCATGACACGGTCAACACTAAGCAGTCTGCTTGAAATCAGCCCAACAAGTGACTATAACTACAGTCGTAGGCAAGCAGAACTGTTTCTATTGAACTTCAATCATAGCTGCGACAAACTGAACTACAATATTTATTTACAAGCGTAAATAATCTAGAACCAGTAGGAGGTTCCTCCACCGGTGCGGGAGGCTGATCGGTGCGGCCAGTGCGGGAGGCTGATCAGCCGACCGGCCAGGGGCTTGTGAACAACAGTTACTCCAGAAGTCCAGCTTAAGTAGTCAATTTTTAGATGTATGAAATATAGATACTTGCAGATATCAACAGTTGGATGCATACTAATGATTATCTATGACAGACAATTATAAGGATGTATGACAACCCATTTAGATCGGCTTACATATCAACATGAAAAGATTAAAAAAATAGTTACTAAATCTGACTAATACGACAAAAACAGCAAAACATTTAGTCCTAAACTAAATCAGATTAATAGGTAAAAATAGACTAAATCAGATTAACAGGTAAAAATAAACTAAATCATCGCCAAGCTATCATTAATCAATCTAGTTGAAACAGGATAAGAAAAGTGAGCAGCAAATTCAAGCAATAAACTAAACTGATATAAGCATTTCTCTGATGCTGTATCGTAATACTTATATGTCACAACTGAGCGCTAATTCTGAGCTATAAAATTAGTTGGACCATTGGGTGTGACACTCAGTTAGTGTCGAGAATCCTGCCCCTGAGCACTTACACCAACTGACGATCGATCAAACCATGGTGTGTCAACTAGTAAAATGGTAAGTGGGACAGTGTTGGTTTGAGTGGCAACTGGCCCGGGATAGACACGGTTTCTTCAGTTTCGTTAGCAACAAACAGCAAGGTATCATCAATCGATCTAGTGGAAATCTGTTTTAGGAATTAGGGTTGGGTTCGGTTGGTACCGGGGGTGAAGGGGAGGGGAGCGAGGTATACGCCCTTGCGGAAGTAGACGTCGATGAAGTTGACGCCGATGGCGGTGTTCCAGATCCGGATCTCACCGTCCCCAGGCTTGCCCACCTCCACATCCTCCCATCTCAGCGCCTGCACACCAGAAATCGATTAGAAAAGAGAAGCCCTTACCCTCGGCCCGGAAAACAAAGAGGGGATCGGCTTGCCTCTAGGCCGCCGAGCTCGTGGACCCTGACAGCCTTCACCATCGCCGCCGGGTCCCCGGCGGAGCAGCAACAGTGGAGGCGGGCCGCACGTCACGCTCGAACCAAATCCTCCGGTGTCCGTCCCTGCTGCCACTCCCGCCGCTCTTCTTGTGCCGCTCAGCCTCCCGCGAAACCGACTTGAGCGCCATGGCGACGTCGCCGGCGCCGCCCTCGCCCTCGGGCACGACGTGGAAGATGACTCCCTTGGCACCGCGGCCGAGCACGGAGACGGCCCTGAGGTCCGCCAGGCTGAGCTGCACGAGGACGGCGCCGCCTTGGATTGCGCGTTGTGCCCTGCGCCTGCACCTGCGCGAGTTAGAGGGAGGAAGGGTGGGTGGGGGATTGGTTGCGGTTTGATTGGTTGCGGATCAAGGAGAGGGAGGCCGCCGGAGGGGAGAGAGGGAGGGAGGAGCAGAGCATGGGGATCTTGCCGGAGGGGAGGGAGGGAGGAGCACAGCACGGCGATC
>NC_041389.1:700343902-700364137 GCF_002162155.2 Triticum dicoccoides | reverse complement strand
TTCGGGGATGGTGTGGAAGGGCTGAGGACCGCCGTTGGATCGACGAACATCCGACGGTGTTCAATGCATGATCCACGTGAGAGTTCATAGACCAATCAGAATACAGTACGACGTTATGACCATTTAAATTGGTCAAAAAAATAATTTTCTATTTTTCGAGTGCCTAAATTGAGTTTTTTTGTAAATGACCTACCATATATTTATTGCAAAATGGGACCAAATCATTTTTCTAAAATACTAGGACATATTTATTGCACAATTGACAAAATGGTTGGGGTGTAAAAAGATTTGATCCACCTCTGGTGAAAAAGATAGACTTCCACCGATTCAGCTGGAAACGGGTTAAATTTGAACTGCAGCTGCCCCATAGTTTGCTATTTATTTTTTCCATAAATAATTTCTAATTACATAAGTACCTATTTAATCAGAGAAACACCAAAAAAATTCCGAGATTCAACCACTAGCTAGGAACGGTCATTGCCACCGTTTTGACCGCATTTTGAAACGGGCATAAAAAATTCAAAAAAAATCAAAAAATTGGGAAACCTTCGCATTGTGTCATTATATGTGGCCAAGTTCCCAGGAAAAATAACAAACTTGTAATACAACAATTATTTTTAAAAATTGTTCTCAGAAACGAGCTATCACGTGTGGAGATCAATGGCTTTCAAGCCAAATGATCAATCTTATGGCCACATTCATGGCATAGTTTGTTCAAATGATCTCATATTGTGCACAAGGGTGCATATTGGAATGGCAAACAATGTTGCCTAAGGAAGTTTTCATTTTCTTTGGACGAAAAAATCATTTTCCATTTTTCTAGTGCCCAAAAGGAGGTTTTTTTGTGAAGGACCTCCAAAATAATTGTTACAAAATTGGACCAAATCATTTTTCTAAAATACTAGGACATATTTAATGCACAATTGACAAAATGGTTGGGTGTAAAAAGTTTTGATCCACCTCTCGTGAAAAAGACAAATGTCGGCCGATTCAGTTGGAAGCGGGTCAAATTTGAACTGCAGCTTCCTCATAGTTTGCTATTTATTTTTTCCAAAAATCATTTCTAGTTACATAAGTACCTATTTAATCAGATAAACACCAAAAAAATTCCAAGATTCAACCACTAGCTAGGAACGGCCATTCCCGCCGTTTTGACTGCATTTTGAAATGGGCATAAAAAAATCAAAAAAAACCAAAAAATTGGGAAACCTTCGCATTGTGTCATTATATGTGGCAAAGTTCCCAGGAAAAATAACAAACTTGTAATATGGCAATTATTTAAAAAAAAGTGTTCTCAGAAACGGGCTATCACGTGTGGAGATCAATGGCTTTCAAGCCAAATGATCAATCTTATGGCCACATTCATGGCATAGTTTGTTCAAATGATCTCATATTGTGCACAAGGGTGCATATTGGAATGGCAAACAATGTTGCATAAGGAAGTTTTCATTTTCTTTGGACGAAAAAACCATTTTTCATTTTCTAAGTGCCCAAAAGGAGGTTTTTTGTGAAGGACCTCCCAAATAATTGTTGCAAAATTGGACCAAATAAATTTTCTAAAATACTAGGACATATTTAGTGCACAATTGACAAAATTTTTGGGTGCAAAAAGTTTTGATTCAGCTCTCGTGAAAAAGACAAATTTCCGCCGATTCAGCTGGAAGCGGGTCAAATTTGAACTGCAGCTGCCTCATAGTTTGCTATTTATTTTTTCCAAAAATCATTTCTAGTTACATAAGTACCTATTTAATCAGAGAAAAACCAAAAAAATTCCAAGATTCAACCACTAGCTAGGAACGGTCATTCCCGCCGTTTTGACTGCATTTTGAAATGGGCATAAAAAATTCAAAAAAACCAAAAAATTGGGAAACCTTCGCATTGTGTCATTATATGTTGCCAAGTTCCCAGGAAAAATAACAAACCTGTAATATGGCAATTATTTTAAAAAAAGTGTTCTCAGAAATGAGCTATCATCTGTGAAGATTCATGGCTTTCAAGCCAAATGATCAATCTTATGGCCACATTCGTGGCATAGTTTGTTTAAATGATCTCATATTGTGCACAAGGGTGCATATTGGAATGGCAAACAATGTTGCCTAAGGAAGTTTTCATTTTCTTTGGACGAAAAAACCATTTTTCATTTTCCGAGTGCCCAAAAAGAGGTTTTTTGTGAAGGATCTCCCAAATAATTGTTGCAAAATTGAACCAAATCAATTTTCTAAAATAAGGACATATTTATTGCACAATTGACAAAATGGTTGGGTGCAAAAAGTTTTGATCCACCTCTCGTGAAAAAGACAAATTTCCGCCGATTCAGCTAGAAGCGGGTCAAATTTGAACTGCAGCTGCCTCATAGTTTGCTATTTATTTTTTCCAAAAATCATTTCTAGTTACATAAGTACCTATTTAATCATAAATACATGGTTTGGTGGTGATACGTCGAGGTTTGGGCGGTGGCCGAGGGCCCCAACTCTAGAGCGCGTAAACTCGCATGCCCGCCGCGTGGTCACCGCGTGACCGTGGCGTTGCCATGTGTTCTGGGCGGCCTAGGCATGTCTAGTGGGTTGGGCACTCCCCAGGTAGGTGCTAGGAAGAAAATTACAACATAAGATTCTCACGAGGAGACCGATCGATGCTCAAACATGAATTAGCAGCCAAGTGTTTGATTAGTGGTACGGGAAATGTACATGGCTAATGGGCGTGAGTTTTGGCTGAGGATGATCAGTTACTAAGAAGACCGTCTTCACAAATTTTCAGCTCAAAAGGAGGAGCCTATGTGGTACTTGCTTTGCAAACTACCACACTGGACATAAATACGAATGTTGAAGCTCGGCTCAAAATAATGAATAGATTGAGCTGGAATTTGGTGGAGGATGGTTATTTGGGCATAGGAAAGCACTGTAGAAAATGGATACTATTTGGACATGCCAAAGTGGTACTTCCTTCACAAACTGTTGTTCTGAACAGAATAGGAAAATGAATATTTTTGAATTATTTTTGAACTAGGAAAGGAAGGTTTTTACATATTTGACGAAGATATGACCCAACGAATTTATCAGATTTTTTTGGGAATTTTGGGAATGACAGAAATATAGGTTGCTTCACAACCTAGGGCAAAAATTGCCACATGGACATGACACATAGGCCAAACTGATGAGGTGGCGCCTAGTCATCACAACCCACCACAATCTATAAGGTTATGACCATCTATATTGGTCATTAACAACTAGAAATAAGGCAGCGGACTAGCACTGTTTGCTTTGTGACCTTTTCGTGTAAGGAAATTACGACCTTTCTGACCAAAATGGTCGCAATGGTTTAGGGTTTGGAGCCCCTCGAACAGCTTTTGACCAATTGGTCTGAAATGGTCATAGATCTATGATCAATTCTTTTAGGGTAACTGACAAAAGGTCACTAGTTGACATATTTCTTGTAGTGAAACTATTGCGCCGGCCATAGCCGCAGTCATCCGCCTTCGTTCCCTTTCTCCAGTCCACACCACTACTGCCCACCATGGCTTCCTCGCGCTCTAGCGCTCTTCGGGACGGGCGGACGACATACCACAAGGAGATGGCAGCCATTGCTGCCGACAGGCAGCCGGAGGACGACGACGTCCCAATGGAGAACATGGTAGTCGATGATTCGGCGCCAACCCCTTCCTCCGCGCCATCCTTGCCGGTGCATTGCACCATGACCATCAGCGAGGCCCGTGCCCAATACATGGAGACGGTGAGGCAGAAGCGTGAGGAGCAGTTCCGGGAGGCGCAGGCCGACGCCGCCTACAACCACCATCTCCTCCAGGAGCACCTGCAGGTGGAGGAGCAGATCACCGTGGAGCGGGCGCAGCAGGAGGCGCTGCTCGACTCGTACCGCTCCCCCGCGAGGGCCGCCTCGAGCGCTGGCGGTATCGCATGTGGGTGGCGGAGGCTGCGGACGCCTACAAAGAGGGCGATGAAGAGGGCGAGGCGCTGTTTGGTGAGACCGAGGATGAGGCAGAGGGCAATGCTGGCTCCGACGAGTCCCTGCTCCGCTGGCGTCGACGAGGCCTCGCTCCGCCGAGGCCCCCGGAGCCAACAACAAGGCAGAGGACACGGCCGGGTCCGCCGAGTCTCCGCCCCGCCAACAATGCGGCAGAGTACATCACCGACTCAGGCGAGGCCCCACCCTGCCGGCAACGAGGGGGAGGATTTCCCCCGCTCCGCCGAGGCGCCGCCCCGCCGGCAACGAGACATAGGACATCGCCGGCTCCGCCGAGGCCCCGCCCCGCCGGCACCGAGGCGGAGACCCTACTCCGCCGAGCCCCCATCCCGCCAGCAACGAGGCAGAGGACATCATCGGCTCAACTGAGGCCCCACCTTGCCGGCAACGAGGGGGAGGATTTTCCCCGCTCCATCGAGGCGCAGCCCCGCTGGCAACAAGATAGAGGACATCGCCGGCTCCGTCGAGGCCCCGCCCCGCTGCCAACGAGGCCGCGCCACACAGAAAATAAGGAAGAGTAGAACACGGTAGGTTGCCGCCGCTCGGGTCCAAGTAAGGCCACAGCTGCTACCCTCCGGTTGAAGCCAAGCTAGGCGGGTTGACCATTGACGACCGATTAGCTTCTTGGCGGCGACGTGGAGTCGGAGAGCTATGTTGGAGAAGGACGCTGCTTCTACTTAACTGTTGGTGCAGTTGGCTGACTGACACGTGGGCCCAACAGGCATCTAGGCCACATGTCAGTTATGCAACTGCACCTGCAGTTAAGTCACTGAAGCTCAGTCCGCTGGAGAAGAAGCTTCTGTTCGGCTCAGCGAACACAGGTGGGTAGCTTCGGTTAGTTAATTATACCTCCTGCGCACCCCTTTTTAGTTGAAGAATGTATGAAATGTAATGAAATCCGGCATGTTTATATGAAATACGACCATGTATGAATGAATTTATTTCGATTAGTTTGAATTCTTGTATCACCGACATTGGATGAACATGCAAAACAATACGTACTAGCATTATTCCCAGGGTGATCACCTCATTTGCAGCAGTTTCACATGTACTCCCTCCGGTCCTTTCTAGTCTGCATACAAGTTTTGTCTGCAGTCAAAGTATCTCTACTTTGACCAATCTTATAGAAAAAAGTATGCACTTTCACAATGGGCAAAATAAAAAGGAACAAAAGGAGTACAAAGAGTTTGAGCAGCTTTTTAGCGTTCCTGTACATTGCAATCAAACACACAGGCCTGGCAATTCATAGAGAACGTTCAAAACAATCGATGAGTATGCATCTCAGTGATTCACATGTCAGACCCAATATTTACTTCACAACTAAAGAATAAAGAAAAATCAATCGACGCTGCTGACAGCAAAGGGCGTCCCGTTCGAAAATATCAAACGCGTGTCTTATTGCTAACATCAATGAGCAAAATTTGACAAGGTTGTCTCATTCCAAAATATCAAATGCCTACGGTTGTGGAATGGGCACGGTTTGCCATCAGTTCGGACATTGACATGGCACCTCGTGCTAAATAAACCAGCTGTTCTTTTTGTGCAGTTCGACCAAAATCAACCAAATTCGCGCGTAGCTTGTATGATTTCGCCCTTATATGTTGCAATGCCTTGAACTTATCGGCACCTCATTTCTTGTGGTGGGAATGAATGACTCGGTGTATTCATGAACATTTTATGCAGTTCCCATTGAAATCAAGCTGAGCACCCCTGTTTGCACAAATACAAAAAAGTGATTAGTATAGAGCAAACTGTACTATGAATTGACAGTTTAAACAAGCACCTAGATGGTCCATGTAGAGCACACTTTTAGAGAAATGGAACTCACCGGAAAGAATACTAGAATAACATTGTACTTGCGCATCACATCAAGAAAATGGAGATTTGCCAGTCCTTTTGAGCTGAAGTTAGTTTGGTCTTGTGGGGAGTAATGTAACCATCCTTCAACTGCTCCTTCTGATGAGAAGATAGACAGTGATTCTTCATCCTGGCATAATCGGAACTAGTCACTTCACGTACTCCATATTCTTCTTCAGAGGAGGATGATCCTGTTGTGCAAAGACAACAGGACAACTAAATGCTAGCATCCTCATTTTCTCAAAAAAAAGGAAAGGAAATATTTAAAACAGCACAGATGAAGCACTTCTCAAGGACAATACCACTTTCTCATGACAATATCTAAAAAGTAGTACAACACCAATAGAGATGACAAAGCTCAATCATATGGATGAAATCCGTGGGAGAGTACCAACCTTTGTCAGGAGGCTTATTGTGTAGAGCATACAGATGAAGCACTTCTTCGGAACCATCTGTTGCTATCTACTGTGGTGGCCATGCTTACTATATACTCCTCGATTAGTTTAACTAGTCGTCAACCCGTGCACTTGCACGGGCTAGTATTAGGTGAAAATTAGTATATGAATCTTGCTATGTCACGTACCTATCCAATAGTTTTATTTGTTGGCATAGTTTGAATAGAAAATGCTTATTGGACACAAACTATGCGATAACAAATTAAAATGAACCACGGAACTAACCATGTAGAATATAATTAATCAAGATCACCAACAATGTCATCAGCACCAATGATTGATGGCAATTGAAGAATGCATCAAATGAGAATAGAGTCGGAATTTAAATAGAAAACAGAACTCCAGAATGCGTAGACTAATAACCAATCATCTAAAATATATGTAAAGCTCCTTGCAAAAAAAAAGAAATTATATTTCAAAATGCCCGTTGGAATCTGCTGCAGAGGAAATCCTTCCACTTCTCATCTACTTATATATTGTATGCTCAGATCAGACAGTTCTTTTGCTGTAGAATGTTGCTAAGAATTCATCCGGGATTGGCATAGATGTATATCAGTCTTTGTCGAAGTGGTCTTACCCCATGATAACATCAGGCAAACATTTGCAGAGGGGATTATTAATTTGAGGTGCTCCAATATATGGTATATAACATGAATGGGAAGACCTCTGAGGATGAAAGGCCTTAGATACAGAAGTGGAAGTGGGGGCTTAAATACATTCTGACCAGGTCGAGTCAAGAACGAACACCTCAATTAGTTCAATTTCTGGAATCAACTTATAGCTTATTTCCTTCCTTATGTTTTCCTTTAATTTCTATTCTTACAAATATCTTATATAGTACTATACTTTATTTTAATATATTAATAAAATTTGAACACTCTCCTACTTCTTTCCATAAAACAATATCCTTTGCTTGCACTATTTCAGTTTGACTTGAATCAAGATCAATAGTGCTCTACAGTAAATAAACTGAAAGGTGACACCGCACGTTAAGACAAAGAGATTAATATTATACAGTTAATATACTCCCCCCGTTCACTTTTATAAGTCATTTCAGACAACCGAAAATGAGCTAATTTGCAGTTTGTCTGAAATGTCTTCAAGGCCTTATAAAAGTGAACAGAGGGAGTATTAATCGACATAATACAATTGAATTTGGATCCAAATATAGTGTGGTAGGTTTCCAAGGAATTACATGCCTCTGTACCAATTCACAAATGGTAGGTTTCCAAGGAATTACATGCCTGTGTACCAAATATAGTGTGGTAGGTTAACAAATAAAACAGAATACTGCACATTTAAGAAAACTCAGCGAAAAAAAGAAAACTCAGGAAAAGGAGAATATCAACATGCATGAGAAGTGAAACATCTCGTAACATCTTGAGCACCAGTCTTTAATTAATCTCATTTGGCAAAGCAGTTTCCCCTTGAATGTGAATAGCACAGTCTGCACACACATTTATTTATGGGGTGTTCTTGCGACTCTAGCACTGTTCTTGTCCATTGCTGATGTATAGAACGCAGAGCCAAACATGTTGTGGGTTTGCTAACCTGGACATTGGACGCCATGGTGTGGTTCGCTCGACATACATGACACGACCATGGTGCCCTTCCTTCTCTGAGAACTCGCGCATGCAGAATGATGGGTCTTGGTGGTGAAGACGAAGCTACATGACAGTCATGTCACTGAGATTGGCACCACATCATGGTGGCGACAGGGGCATGCCCATGGTGATGTGTGCTGTGCTGATGTCACGAAGGCTTCACAAAGTTGACAGAAATTATCTAGCCATATTTGACCATGGTATAAATTCCCTTATTCTCTGGACCAATTGATCCTCGTTTGATCGAAAGAGTATTGGGCTCCAACTTAATCCCACTGAAGAACTGATTTTTATTGTCTTTTAATAATGGAGCTCCAAGACCTATATATATCAAAGGACCACCTGAATTTTTGTTAGAAAAGAAGTAATGCAATATGGGACCATCGATTTTGTGCAAGATCTCCGCACCAAAAATAACTTAGGGCCGGTGTATCCACATATGAGAAGGTAACGTAACGCCTCAATCAATATCCTGCTGCCTCCTACTGTCAATGTAGTAAGTATATACCTGCCTTGATGTGCTGAGGAATTTAGTTATTTTTTATTTGTTCCCAAGCATAACAGCATAAGTAACTAAGATAGGCATGCGATAATTGTATCTTGATTTGATCCATGCTAACCTAAAAAATAGACATTGGAAACAACAACTTCCAGGCTAATTCTTGTTAAAACAAAAACAATTCTTGAGCAAGGCAAGTTATCCAGACCAGAGGCTATGTAGACGGTGAGATATGTGTGGGAATATGGGGTATATGTGGCATCTGGCTATTGCGAGCAAGCATCAGGCATGGGGCGAGGATCAGTATAGAAGTGCAGACAGCGAGGTAGACTTAATTTTTGTGAATATACGACATGCAAGCTTAGAATCAAAGACCATATCTTTGCTAGTGTGTGAATTTCTGATTCCAGCACACAACCATTGTCATTTACCTATTTGTATAGCTCATCAAAATGAAAATATGAATCTTGTGAAGTGATTCCTCATTGCAGTTAGGATAGTGTCATAATGAATAGATAACGCGTTATATTTTTGACCAAAGATGATTTGTTAGATTTAACCTGCAGACAAAGAAAAGAATCTATAAGTTACACCTCAATTGGCTCAATTTCAATAAATTTTTAATTAGATAAAGGTCATAAAATAGAGCAGCTACAAACATAAATTGTATATCATGGCACATAGACTTGCTATTAGCTTGTTAAATTATATACATAGGTTTGCATCAAACCAAAATCAAATGGAAGCGCATCGCACACAAGTGTTCCAAGAAAATAATAAGCTAAGCGCACACATCATCAACCAAGGAGTTTTGTTCAGGCTCGGTGCATATAGAAATTTAGTGATACATAGGCACCTCATCTCCACGGGAACTGTGGAATCTTTTTTGCAAATCAATTTCCGTATCACCAAATTGTTGCATTGAAAGGTATTACTGGATTTGTTGAACAGATCCACCCAGTTCATCTGCATATGCGATGGCAACTAATTTGACGAAAAGCAAGTAGAAAGTAATTAAGAGAGAAGGAAAGGTAGAAAAATACACACCAATGGCAAGATACCCTGATAGTCGATCTGTATGGCACACAATTATAAGAAGAAAGAACCTCTTTAACTCTTGGAGTTCATATCAAATAGGTCCATAGGACACTGAGAAACAGAGAACGGTGAAAGTTTGGGCGAATCAGCCATGGATCAAGGGGGGCGAAGAACTATTGCATTGACGCCTGATCTGTGAGGCCACACCTCGTTATTCTTGCTGGCATGGAGAGCCTGATTGTTGGTAGGATAGCGTATTGGTTGTGCCTCAGGTAGAGAATAGATGAAAAATAAGGTAGATGTCAAACCCTAGGTGCTGCGCAGGCAACAAAAGAGGAAAACACGGCGGCTGCTAGATTCAATTGGCAATGGACCGGAGAAGGCGAGAAGGGCTCGAGGAAAGGAAGGAGGTGTGCGCGTCTATGACTCTACGTCGTTGGGGACACGGCAAAACCAGCTACCTCTCTACAAATGAACGTGAGGGCTTCAAATATAGGAAGAGTCCTACATGCTGGGACTTTTTTTTTCCTTCTGTTTCTAGAACCGTTAAAAGAGGCATAGAGTTGTAGATATATTAAGTTAGGTTTATTTTCTAATGGGAGAAGATGCCGTGGAGCATTAGAAAGATTGAGATTGACCTGGGACTTTTTATCCTTCTGTTTCTATGACCGTTAAAAGAGACATGGAGTTGTAGATAGATTAAGTTAGTTTTTTTTTCTTCTACCAACTGTTTTTTCGGCTTTGAAGTTTTTAGGTTGATCTACACCGTTATAATTCGGTCCCACCAGATTAACGGCCCGTAAAATCTAATTAACATGAGAATTTACTAGGAGTCTGTAATTAGTATAAGTAAGTATAGATATAGATATAGATAGATAGATAGATATGGATAGATAGATAGATATAGATATAGATGTTCCCAACATTTTCTTGTGCAGTTCCACTAAAATATATGGTATCTTCAAAGAAGATCCCTGTTTGCACAAGTAGAGATAATTACATATTACATTAAGAGTGGCATCAAATCAGTGGCAAAACAATTGCTCATCCCAGTCATAGCAATAAATTAAGATGCAACACTGTATCATTACACTACTGGAATCGGCAGATTTGCCGTCTGCCGACTCTTTGCCGTCAGCTAGCGGATGACAAAGAAAGGCTTTGCCATCAGCCACCAGAAAACGGAGGGCAAAGAGGCAGCGGATGGCAACAGAAATCTTTGCCATCAGCATATCTTTGCCGTCACATGTGCAAACTGGAAACAATGGCTGCCTATTTGGTCATTTTGCCGTCTGCAAGCGGACGACAAAGTGAGCCTGGCAAACTGGGCCATCTATGCCGTCTACTGGTAGACAACATAGCTGGCCACGTGGCAGCTTCCCAGTGCTTCCCTAGCTAAGCTCTTTGCCGTCTGTCAGCTGATGGCAAAGAGCTTTGCCTCTTTGCCGTCGGCTGGCGGACGACAAAGAGGGCCGTTAACCCACTAACGGCTCTCACCCCACACCACTACCATCCATTGTATTTGCCGTCGGCTGGCCTGCATTTCTACAAAGCGGACGACAAAGAAGGCCTTTGCTGGCATGTGTTCAGCCGAACAGTTTGCCGTCCGCTGGCTGACGACAAAGGAGTTTGCCATCCGGGATCTGTGCCTTTGTCGTCCGCCATGGCGGACGGTAAAGAAGCTGATTCCAGTAGCGTTACTTGTGTCATCAAAGTTCCAGTCCTTCATTACAGCACCGAGAGTTGATTTTTGGTTTTCTTCCACCAAATTTGCCAACACGGATAGGAAGTAAGATCTCCTCTTGTGCAGTTCCACTAAGATCAAGCAATCAAGCAATGTTGTTGGTGTGACATTTTGGTTGAACTGCACAAAACACTCTTAAAAGAAAAGTCTTTTGTGCAGTGCAACAAAAGGTCACAATGGCAACAAGGTGAAGTAGATAACCGTGTTTACACAGAGGTGCAAAGGAAACAACTAGTGGTCAATAACGGTGGATGACACAAAAGCCAACAAAAGAAGCATCTAACTTACCTAAATGGGAAAGAAAGCAAGACATTAGCATTTCTCAAACGATGGCATTGATTAATACTAACAGAGAGATTATATTAACAATAAAATTCGTTAAACATGTGATTTTCTTTTAACTTTGGCATTGCATCAATTTTCTAGCGGCATTATTAAGGGTGTTTGTTTACAGGGACATTTTGGTGTAGGGACTAAAAAAACTCCGTGCCAGTCCCATCTAAACCAAACAGGAGGAACTTTTAGGGACTAAAAGTGGGCATTTGGGACTAAAGAAAGAATACTCCGAGGGAGAGTCTTTTTGGGACTTTTACCAATAGTTGCCCCTACCCCGCATCGCACCTTGCCTCTATTAGTTCATTACTAGGGTTAACATGGTCTTTTAGCATGTCATTTAATAACCTTTATTCCATGTTTAGTCCCTGGAACCAAGATGGTAGGGACTAGGGAGTTTTTAACCAAACAGGGCCTTAGATTAACAACAGCTAAAGAGTTGCACGGGACAGTGGATGCACCAGCACCATGTGCATCTACCGATGTACTGGGGTGATGCATAGTCTGTTGCAACAAAGAAAAATTACAAGGAGCATATTTGTGTTGGTCCCAGTTTTGTTATCTTTAGACATCTTTCCCTATGCGAGCGCAGCAAATCTAGTCGTGCTTTCCCCCTTCCTTTCCTAGTTGAACCACGTCCTAGATTCATCCTATACAACTTTCCCCACTACCCTCCCCCATTCCTTTCCTCTTTGAACCACGTCCTAGATTCATGCTATACAACTTTCCCCACTACTTTCATGTTTGATCCAACACCTAGATTCGAGCGCAGAAGCGGAAAAAGCCCACATGCAGCTAGAGCAATGCATGTGGAATAAGTAAATTATACCTTAAGGTTCTTGGGGTGTGGTTTGGTGGGCGACCAAAGGCCGTTCGGCCCACACTATGTACGGCGGTGAAGAAGAAGGGGCCGGAGGCCCTCCCACGCCACCGATGAGTGAAAGTGAACAGCTGCGCCGGTAGTGGATTCCCTCCCTCGTCGATTGCGTCATCGTTAAGCCTCCTTCCCTTCCCGGTGGACAGATCGTGCCGGCTCTTTGACCAGCAGTGAGGGGAGAGAGAGAGGACAACGGAGTCTTGTTTAGATCTTGAGAGGGTGAGAGAGTGTGAAGAGAGAAACTACAAGCGCTGAGGCTCTAGCGCGTATACATATACTAGAGAGAGAGTGTGAAGAGTGCAAACCCTAGAAAACAAGCGCCGAGGCTACAACTTATACGTGATGAGGTGATTATATGGTCACTACGAGATGGTATAGCTCCGTATCCATCCATTTTGACCAGTCAAAGAATACTCCTGGCACTGCCCCAGATCACTTTCTCTCTTTGTCATGCGGGGCCTACTTTTCATTGGGTGGAAGAAAGAAGTCGAACAAAAACAAAATTATGCTCAAGTGTAGTTATCGAACCCGAGACCTCAAGTTTGATGAGCGAACAGGCTAACCAGCTACACAACCCTCCCGTTATGTTCAACGAGAGGAAAATAACCTTTTATACATTCCTGCATTCGTGTGACAAGCATGCCGTGTTTTTTTGTGTGGGAGTCATTGGGATTTAAATCATAATCGTGTCATGTGGCTTTGGTGGTAAGACTATCGACAGTGGGAGTAACATAGGTGGTAACATCACACATCTTTAGGCAAAATAGATGATGTGGCGAGTAATTAATGAGGAAAGCGAGGCATGTGGTAACATATCTAGTTACTGTAACATCACACATACCAAGACAAAATGAGTCTACAATCTAAAAAATGAAGTGTTGCATGATACTACACAATGTTACTCCTCACTATAGAGGAAGTAACATGGACTAGTAACATATGCATGTGACTAGTCTAAGTTACTATCCATTGTGACTAGTCTAAGTGTTTTAGGATTTAAAGCAGTGTTGGTAGAACAGAAATAATGCAGACTTAGTCACCTTACCTCTCTCCATGTAGTACGTTGGGTCCCACCAGTCAGAGAGTGAAACAAACAAATTAATAAGAAAAATTAAGAGCGCCAGCGGTGTATCTTACCTCACACATCTCGCTACTGCTCGTGAACACTGTCCAATTGATCCCTCTGTTCGCTCATGTACTATTTTAAGTGAATCCTTATTATAACATGCACAGAATTTTCGGCACTTGTATTCGACCTAAGTCAGTGTGCCACCGTATCTCGTACTACTCCCTCAGTCTAGGTGTAATAAGTCACGTTAGAAGGTGCAGCGGGACCAAGGTGCAAGCAGATTGGAGGAGAAGGAGAAACTTGACCGGTCCTTCCTCCAATAAAAGCCCTGATTTCTGTCTCTAAAAGCAACAATTAATCCAAAAAACTAAGAGATGCCGTTTTAGCTACCATGTAGGGCCACGTATTAACTCGCATGCAAGCCGACTTTGATTTCTTGATTGATCGACGCGTAGTTGTGCTCCATGCATTGGGTTTCTGGAGGAGATAACAAGGCAGAGTAAGGAGCGTTTGGTTACATTGCTTAGGCTGGTCATAGTGGTGAGTAACTTGGACTAGTAACATGCATATGTTACTAGTCTATGTTACTACTACGTGAAGTTTGTCGTCGGAAGCGAGCCGACCTGGCTCTCCTGAGCTAGCAAGGTTTTTCTAGCCCACCCAAGCTAGCTGACCCACAAAAGCTAACATATTTTAACAGTTCCAAACACCTAACCTTGCTTGGCTAGGCTATAAGCTGTTCTTGCTAAGGATCCAAACGCTCCGTAAGTAACAACACTCGCTAGCAATGAGGCCAGGAGGGGATTGAGATGCGAAGTTAATGGATGACGCCTAAACATTTTGGGAATATCTGATTTCCGTAAGATGACTTAACACCTAGACGGAGGGAGTACTACTCCTCAGTCCAGGTTCGATGGAATTCATCACCTCTTCTCTTCTTGTACGTACTCCATTTGTATCTCACTTCCTGTGGCTTCGCAGTCGCACAATTTTCCTATTCTATGAACCTGTGTGTGTGTGTGTGTGTGTGCGCGCGTGTGTTAGAGAGAGCGACAAATCGACCTACTAAAATAGAGAGATGGTGTGTAGTGTACGATTTTAGCCACGAGAGTCGGTGCATCCTGTCATTTCCGGGCATCCGGTCGGGACAGGCGGACAGCTGCCACGCCCGCTCCTGACCAGCCTGGCCCACCCAAAGCCCCTCCATCGGTCGCGTGCGCTTCCCGCCCGAAACGAGTCTGCACCGCTCCAAAGAATCGGTTCTGCATTCATGCCTGGGCAGAGCGGACGCGACCTCTTACTGGCGGTTGCGTTGAAGGGAGAAGCGGATTCAAGAGTGATGGTTGCTTCGTCCGTCCAACTTACTACTGTGTCTATGTGATTTGACGGCTCATTGGTCATTATTACTTAGGTGGTAGGACTGCTGGATGTCCCACGCTTTCGGCGAAAGGAGGTACTACTAGATTACATTTTTCTCCATTCTTACAGCGGAGGAGTGCGAGAGCAGTGAAAACACGCAGGCTTAGTGATTACATGGCCCACCTCACACTATCACCATATTTTCTGGACCGAAATTGCTTTACACGACACTACACGCACGACCTGCAAACGATGCATCCCTCCCCAACAGTGATTCCTGCATGCACGCTTGCTTATGCTACTGCCAAGTAGGATTGTGCAAGCATCAGCTGTAAAACTGTCGTCCGTGTAGCAGTGTTGTGTACACCATGCGACATCGAACTCTTTACATAGTACTAGTATAGTATGTACTATAATTTATCAGCGAGATACATTTGTACAATGCTATGAAGCTTCCATCTTCTGTTTCATGTATCTTGCGTCCAAGGTTGCCCGTTGCAACATTTCATCAAATGCTATTGCATCTCAATGATTGACAGGTCATAGCCAATATGTACTCCCTCCGTTCCAAAATAAGTGTCTCAACTTTATGCAAACTTTAGTACAAAGTTGTACTACTAGTAAAGTTGACACTTATTTTGGAACAAAGACAACTAAAGAAAAAAACGATCCATGCAGTTCCTAGCCTTGAACCGTAAACCCTAACCAGGCTTTAATTTGCTGGCAACGTTGGAGCTTCCCAAGAAATGAAGTTTGCAACCTTTTGACCATCAGATCAGTTTGTGCAGTTTCACCAAAATCGAGATGAGCATCCCTGTGGCAAAGAAATTGAAGAAGCGTGATTAGAATAAGATTACTGGGACTAGTTGATGGGACATAAACTCATCACAAATACAGTACATAGAAGGCAGTAGAGGTATGTGCGGGGCAAAGAAGTAGAGAAATATCCACACTGAGTGATGTGGGCAGCTGGAGCAGTGGTGCAAGCCGGCTGTAAAGGGAGTTGTACCCTAGGGATGTCGGGACGTAGCTCAACCTTGAGGAGGGCAGCGGGAGGCGGCAACTGCCCATGTCGCGGCAATGAGCAAGGGCGAAGGCAACCTCACCGGCTTTGTGAGAGAGAACGGCGGGGACCCCTGATCTGGACGTGCCGACAATGGGTTTTCACCGTCGGGGACGGCGACCGCATCTACACTAAGCATCCACCCCTTCCCCCGGTGAACGTGATCCGGCGGGATGTTAGAGATGTGGCCACAGTCATTTTGTGCGAGAGAGTGTGAAGAGAGCAACCCCAGCAAGCAACCGTGTAGGCTGTCCCATCCTGACTATGTATGTAGTGGAGCGGTTTCCTTTTCTCTCCCTATGAACCTATTATATTGCGTACGTGCCACTGAAGAAAAAACACTTTATTTCTAAATGACGCGACACCTAATACTCGTTCTCCTATAAACCTTGCACTTGGCATCTCCAAAATATTAACCTTGCGATTGGCTCTTCGCCTCTTCAGGAAGTTGAGCAATAATGGTACTGCAGTATGTATTGTTCTGGCTATATGTGACCGAATGAATTGCTGCACGTCCACCATGTGGGCGAGGGTCGAGGGGCGAGGGAGAGTTTGTACTATTACGTCTGTTTCAATATGGACTACATACAGAGCAAAATGAGTGAATCTACACTCTAAAATAAGTCTATATACATCAGTGTTTGGAGTATGTACTAGTAGTTCATATTGAAATCTACCAAAGGACATATATATTCCAAACAATATGATAATCTCTCTAACCAAGGTAGGGATCAGGAGTAAACGAAGGGAGTAGTAATTTTTTCTCCTCGTCCCACAAGCCACCGCGCGCGTGGGCGAGGGAGCGGGCATAAGGCGTACAGTACTAGTAAGCAAGCTTCACCTCATCCCGCGAGCCACCGCGCCCGTGGGCGGGGGAGACAGCGTAAGCAAGCTTCTCCTTGTTCTACGAGTTGATGGGACACATCAAAAGCACTCCAGTGTATAGAGCCTTGCCTCTAAGGTAGGCCCCACATGGTTTGCCTCTTTTTTAACATAACGCGTCAAGTCGCAATTTCTTTGTTCACCCGTGGTAGACGATCCTCCCTCCATCAAGCGGACAACCAGTACACGTGTCAAATTACCACATGGGCTGCCTTTTCGTACAGAAATGAGCTCCACCGTGTACTCGCGCGGGTTTGGTTGGGAAAGAGACGGGAGTACGTGCGCCGTGCGTGCACCTCTTCTCTTCGTGCACGTCCCCCACCTACGTGGGTGTGTGTGTGAGAGATACAGACCTAGACAGATGGCGTCTGTGTTCATGAGTGTTTTTTGTTTGGAGGGGGGGGGGTAATTTCGTGAATGTATTTGTGGGAATATGTGACGATGACATCTCGAACAAAATTTTGCATGCAATGTGTGTAAAATGGAGGCCTGTCCATATCATATATAGAGGGCCGAGCGATCCACCAGAAGAGAGGGAGGGGTCATAGATATTGATAGATTCGAAGAGAGGATCAAGTGGGTGGGTGCGAGATCGATGAAGAGAGCCATCGAAATTGTGTGTGTGTGCAAGTCAAAAATATAGGGCGACTGACCTACCAGAACGTCATAGGGCACATGTCAAGTTTGTGTGTGGCAGGGATACATGACTAGAGCGCTCGAAGTATCAGTGTGTGTCTGTGGGAGGGGCGGTGGGGGGAGAGGGAGGCAGAGGCCTAACTATAGAGGTAGAATGACTCGTATATGTGTTGAGAAGGAGAGACCCAGCTATGTCTTGAGGGAGATCGGTTGACATCCATACATAACTGAAGGACGGGAAATAGGATGGGAGAGAGAGAGAGAGAGAGAGAGAGAGTTGGATGGGTGATGGAGTTGCTTCTCGAAGATGGTGGGAGAGGCCTACTAGACAAACTGAGGGTGGAACTACAATATTATCAATAAGAGTGGGGATGTGTTTATGTGTGTGCCTATGCGTGATAGATCTGTCGGGACGCATCCATGGATGATGAAGGGGAACCATGTGTTTGGTAAGCAAACCTAAATAGATCGGTAGATCAATTGTTGTTTGTCGGAGGAAGGGAGAGACATAACTAATGAGGTAGATTGATCGACGTGTGGGAAAAACGAGTTATAAGGACCTAGCTAGCTATATGTATAGCAGGAGATCGGTCGGTGTACATCCATTTGTTAGAGGCAAATAAGGCCCAGCGAGACGGATAGACAGAGGGAATGGAGCTAGGAGGTGGTGCGAGAGGCCAAGCTACTAGCTAGATAGGGGGATGAGTGTGCGGTTGTGAGATCGATGAAAAGAGGGGCGAGAGTTTACACGTGTGTGGGACCGTATGAGAGACATGAGGCATGGACACATAAAGGAGGAGATGGAAGGTGTGTGTGTATGTCGTAGGCAGACATCGCTGGAGATGTTTATCGATCAGTGTGTGTTGGAAAGGAGTTGTGGAGACTGTGGGAGAACGACCTAAAGAAAAAAAATGAATGTGCGCGATGGATAGAATACTGAGGGAGGGGTAGGGCGAGGAGGGCGTGTGCATGCACGAGAGGTTAGTGGTAGCTACAAAGGTAAGAGGATTGTGTGGGTGTAAGAGACTAACAAAGATCATAATTTAATATGAGAGTGGATTCATATATTTGAATAGGAGATCATAGTGTTATAAACATATGCATACATGAATATAGCGGTGATACGCGTGTTGTGGTTTTGCACATGTTATACCATAATGTGATAATGCATGACGTTTGCAACTCACAGCTAAATGTTGAACAATCTAAACCATACTATACATTGAACAATCTCACATTTTATTTGAATTTGTGATAATGTGTGGCGTTTGCAACTTACAACTAAATATCGAACAATCTAAACAATACTATATATCGAACATTCTCACATTTTATTTGAATTTGTGGTAATGTGTGGTGTTTGCAACTCACATCTAAATACTTGTAGGCGTAGGGGCGGGGCACCATACATCATGTGATAAACACATTATACATATGAGACATGGTTTAGATTATGAAGATCTAGCTAGAGCTTGAAATGTATTGTGATTTGAAATCAACATAAAGTGGATTCAAAAAATTGAGTTCGAGTTCATATAGTACACATAGTTCATATGTAACTCAAGACTAATCATGTGGTGTGCTGTGAAGATAATACACAAACGATGGTTTAAATTGACAATAATGATTATTGTAGATCTTAATAAAATAAAGAAACAAATTCAAATGGTTTGACTTCACAACAATCATTATTGTATATCTTATTCAAATAGAGAAATTGATTCAAATTTAGTTCATATTGAAGCGGTAGTATATACATTTTGAATGCACTAAAACGTTCATTTGAGTAGTAGGTTGCATGCATTATACACGTAGCGAAATATTTTAATTGAACATAACATGAATTCAAAGTTATGAATGACATTTGTAGTGCGAATTGATTTGGTACCGTACACATTAGGCTTGTCCGAAAATTTCAACCCGCGCCTTGTTAGCCCGAAATATTTAAGATATATCTTTGTCTCGTTGTGCTCCGACAACTCCCTCCATCTCAACCCGTGCCTTGCTATTCCAAAATTATAACACGTGCGAAAACTCCCACCTCATATGAAATCCTGACACACGAAATGCCCGTGATACCCCTGAACCAAAAGAACCGCCTCAAATCGGTGGGGGTACTTTCATAACTTACCCCACATTTCGGACAAGCGCGTCCCTAAGCCATGGTTCCCCACTCCCATCCCATCCGCCCACCCATTCTTACACCGAGGTCGTGAAAACCCATGAAGCCCCACACCCTCCTCCGTCCGCCACCCAGCCGAAGCCTCTTCCTCGAAGATGTCGTCCACATCAACACCTCGACGTCCCTCATCTACCGTACCGGATGAGGATCCATCGGCGATCTCGTCATCCCGCCAGTTCAGCCACCCCGTCCTCCACCTCCAAGGAGCTGCCCTGACGTTCCCCTCATCTTTCGCGCCACCTCCATTCCCACACCGCCGTCTTCACCTGCACCATCGGAAGAGAAGCATCATCACCATTTCCTCGGATGAAGTTGCAGCCTAATCGGCGCCACCAATGAGGTTGTACATTGATCACCGCATTTTCTTCTTGATTAGATCTCACAGTGCTACCGGCGCTCGGTCCCGAGCCGACACGGTGCGGCTCCATCCACGGCGGCGGCGCGGGCCACTTCCTCCACGACGTTGCTCCCTCGGCGGCGATGTCCACATCTATAGGAGTTGCTGGTGCTTTAGCTCTCGCTCGCGTTGCTGCTCTGCTCTTGCTCTTGGTCCCCTACATTGTCTGCTCTTGCTATTGCTCTTGATGCTGCTCTTGCTTGCGATGCTGCTATGATTTAGATACACTTCAGTCGACTGAATCGACTTTTGGGCCACTAAA
>NC_041389.1:700306120-700343527 GCF_002162155.2 Triticum dicoccoides | reverse complement strand
GGGGGCTCGCCGGAGAGGTACCCCACTATCTATCTTAGGGTTCAGGGTGGGGGCAATGGTCGCCCACGGTGGTGGGGCGGTGGCATGGGGATCGCCGGAGAAAAAGCTCGGCACGAGGGGGGGGGGCTAGAGGGATGGCCAGGGCGGCGGCGGACCGGTTGTGGGGAGTGTTTTTGAGGCGGGCGGGGTGGCGCACCGCCGGCCGCGGGCAGCGGGGGGCGGTTTTTTGGCCGGTGGTGGCTGGCGGCTCAGAGGGTGGATGTTGAAGATGAACTGCAGGCCCTTCATTTCATATCCAATGGGTGCAAAATCGCTGACCAGATATGAAAAAGTCAGTCGACTGATGTGTAGCCTCGCATCTAGTGCTTTCAGTTTCGACAATAAAATTCAGTTTCGACAGCAAAATTCAGTTTCAACAGTTAAGTTTAGTTTCGACAGTTAAATACAGTTTCGGTAGTTAAGTTCAGAGATGAGCGGCTGATGTATTTTACATCTAGCACTTTGTGGTTATGTATTTTACGTCATCTATTAGAGATGCTATTAGAATTCCACTCAGGTTAACGTTGTCTCTCTTGTCCTGCTTCAGGCTCGGCGTCGTACAACTGACCGGTGCTGCTCCAACGACGAAACCCTCGATCATAGCAGAGCAGTACCTCGGGCTCCATCTCCAGACGCCTAAGATCTTCTTCCCCTCCTCTGACAACCAAGTCAGGCGGAGCATCCTCACCAGCCAACCCAATCACGCTGAGATCGACATGGCTTCGCAAAAGAGGTTGTACATTTGTTGCATCTCTTTTTTTTCTCTACATGTTATATATATTGTCCACCGAGCACATGTAGTAATGTGAAATACGAGCAATGAGGTACCAAGAAACTTAGCTATCCGTGATGGACTCTCTTGAACGCCATCATTATTTATCTCTACACGTTTGAGTTGTGCATTTGTCGATGGGCCTGGGAGTTGAGCTAGTAGGGCAGTGGCCTGGGTCCAAAGTAATAGAAGTAGCACAAAAACATTTTTTAGTGTAGGCTTTTCCTTGCTCAAGCCTGCCTACTAGAATCGTTAGTGCTTGAAAGGAAAAGTGAATGAAAAACATAGGAATTGGAAAGTTTCCTATGGTACTACTATTCATGAATTTGGTTCAAAGGAATTTAGCAAAGGAAAACTGTAGGATTTGTTCCTTTAGTGTCTCCTTGAAAGAAAAACCGTAGGAAATTTAATTTCCACTTGTACTCCTTTTCAAATTCCTATTCATGAAGCACAAGACTAAGAGATAGTAGCATAATAGCATTATAACAGTACATTTTCTTGTGGTTTGACATAATATCACCATGCTACTTTGTATCTTGTGATCTTCCAATTCTTGTGAATCAAACACCCAGATTGGCAGAAATTATGTGTTTCTAAATTCTCTGTTTTGCATGTGCATTCCTATCCTATTCCTGTCTATTTCTTATCCCTCAATTGTTGGAATCCTCAAATTCAAACAAGCCCTTACACAATTACTTCTGTTACAGATATGTGTCAAAGAAAACCTTGTGTGGTTTGTCCTGCTCCTACGGCTCTGTGTTCCACCCCAGTGATAACCCACACGTATAGGGGATCAATTGTAGCCTCTTTCGATAAGTAAGAGTGTCGAACCCAACGAGGAGCTAAAGGTAGAACAAATATTCCCTCAAGTTCTATCGACCACCGATACAACTCTACGCACGCTTAATGTTCGCTTTACCTAAAACAAGTACGAAACTAGAAGGACTTTGTAGGTGTGATAGGATAGGTTTGCAAGATAATACAGAGCATGTAAATATAAACTAGGGGCTGTTTAGATAAAGAAGCAATAAAGTAAATATAACGAGTGTGGAAAAGGGGTGGTAGGAGTTGTGAAATTGTCTCTAAGCAATTGACTACTTTACTAGACCGATAGCAAGTTTTATGTGGGAGAGGCATAAGCTAACATACTTTCTCTTCTTGGATCATATGCACTTATGATTGGAACTCTAGCAAGCATCCGCAACTACTAAAGATCACTAAGGTAAAACACAACCATAGCATTAAAGCATCAAGTCCCCTTTATCCCATACGCCACAACCCCCTTACTCGGGTTTATGCTTCTGTCACTCAAGCAGCCCACTATAAGCGAATCATGAACGTATTGCAACACTCTACAGCGGGAATCCCTCACGCTTGCGCGGCATGGATGGCATAATAGGACAGCAACATAACCACACGCAAATTAAACCAATCATAGCAATTCATCAATCATCGATAGGACAACAGAAATCTACTCAGACATCATAGGATGGCAACACATCATTGGATAATAATATGAAGCATAAAGCACCATGTTCAAGTAGAGGGTACAACGGGTTGCGGGAGAGTGGATCGTTGATTATAGATGGGGGAAGGTGATGGAGATGTTGGTGAAGATGGCAGAGGTGTTGGTGTAGATCGCGGTGATGATGATGGCCCCCGGCGGTGTTCCGGCGCCATCGGAAGCAAGGGGGAGAGAGCCCCCCTTCTTCTTCTTCTTCCTTGACCTTCTCCCTAGATGGGGGAAGGGTTTCCCCTCTGGTCCTTGGCTCCCATGGCGTGGGAGGGGAGAGAGCCCCTCTGAGATTGGATCTGTCTCTCTGCCTCTCTCTGTTTCCATGTTCCCGGGTTCTACCCTGGCACCGTTTCTTTTATATCTGGAGATCCATAACACCGATTGGATTGAAACCTTCGCCCAGATTTTTCTCCAAAAAATAGCTTTCTTGCGGCAAAAGAAGAGCGTCAACCGCCTTACGGGGTGCCCACGAGGGCCAGGGGCGCGCCCCCTCCCTTGTGGCCCCCTCGGGCACCGTCTCGCATTGATTTTTCTTCCCAAAAATCATAAATATTCCAGAAATAATCTCCGTCCGTTTTTATCCCATTTGGACTCCGTTTGATATGGGGTTGCTGCGAAACATAAGAAATGCAACAAACAAGAACTGGCACTGGGCACTGGATCAATATGTTAGTCCCGAGAATAATATAAAAAGTTGCCAAAAGTATATGAAAGTTGTAGAATATTGGCATGGAACAATCAAAAATTATAGATATGACGGAGACGTATCAGCATCCCCAAGCTTAATTCCTGCTCGTCCTCGAGTAGGTAAATGATAAAAAAGATAATTTTTGATGTGGAATGCTACCTAGCATAATCTTGATCATGTAATCTAATCATGGCATGAATATTAAGACACGAGTGATTCAAAGGAATAGTCTATCATTTGACATAAAACAATAATACTTTAAGCATGCCAACCAAGCAATTATGTCTTATCAAATAACACAGCCAAAGAAAGCTTATTCCTACAAAATCATATAGTTGGTATAGGAGGAACAACCACATCCAGGCACGCAGGGCCCCTCGTCCTGTTCCCTTGCGTCACCCTCTCGAGGGCGACTCGGGGCGACCAACCTCCCCGTCTGCCTCTCCCCTTCTCGTTCTTTCCTCACCGCCGCCGGAGATAGGCGCCGGGTCCCCTGCGCGGCCGCCGCTGAGGGTGGCAGCGAGGCCATCGGCCGCGACGCCGCTCGGGCTCGGGCCTAGGGTTTGAGGCGGCGGCCTCTGCTTGTGAGGGCGGTGCCGTCCTCGCGGCGGGCGGCGCTCGCCGGTGTTGAGGGCCACGTCTACTCTACCGCACGGGCGGCGAGTTGGCGGTGGATGCATGTGCCGTGTGGAGGGATCCCCTGCTGCTCTCCTTCGCCAAATTTGAAGACGGCGCCCCCGTGCTACTGCTTCCTCCTCGTCAGTCCGGCCAGATCCGGTGGCTGACTGCGCGGATGTGGGGTTGGGAGCTCTGGATCGAAGTAATTTCTTGGCCGGCTGCAGCGGCCATGATGCCAGCGGCGCTCTTGGTGTTGTTTCCTTCTTGAAGGCGGCTTCGAGATCCAGCTCCCCCCCCCCTCGTCCTCCCCCTGCACCCGGGTGAAAACCCACAACTTTGGTTGGGCAGCGACGGTGCCTGGCTCTGTCACCTTCTTGAAGGGGCCGCTTTGGGTCCGCGGGGAGGTGGGACAGCTGCAGCGCATTCTTGGCGTTCCTGATGGCGGCGGTTCTCTCTTTAGTGGTGTCACTTCGCCATGGCGGTCGGCTGGCCCGGCTCTCATGGTGATTGTGGTGCTGAACTCTTCGCCGTGTCTTCCTGGGGTGCTCCCGTTCAGAGAGGCTGGAGGTGGAGCGGCTTCGTCTTGCACGGAGCTTCGGTGGAGATGTCAAGTCATGCCTGACCGACAGGTGCTACACGTTGTCATGCCTGGTCGGCTGGTGCTACGCACGACAAATCTTCCAAAGACTTCAAGCTATGTCGGCTGGTGGTGCTTGGCAGCATGGTACTGAGGTGTATCAGTGGCGATCGCGACGTGCTCAGCTGTTTGTGCGCAGGGAGGAGGTACCGTTGGGCGCCGTGGTGGCGTCAACGATAGCTGGACCGAGCAAGGTTGATGCATTAGTACAGTTCTGAAGATGGAGTGGTGGCAGTTGGCGGCGGCGGCCTCTGAGTGCACGCCGGACCGATGAGACCCATGCCTGGCAGGCATCCTGGATTGGACCTTAGGTCTTAGATGTTAGGTTTGGTTGCGATATCTATTTGGTATTAGGCCCAGGCTATCTGCGCCCCTGCATCAACTGGATAGGGGTAGCGACATTTTGTTGCTTAAACGGCGGCTTTAGTCTTACTGTTGTATTACTTTGTAAGGTCTTGCGAGAATAATTAATAAAGTGGCCGTATGCATCGCCCGGATGCAGAGGCCGGGGGTCATCCTCCTTTTCAAAAAAAAATCATATAGTTTGGCCACGCTTCATTTTTGTCACACAAAATGCTCCCATCATGCACAACCCCGATGACAAGCCGGGTAATTGGTTCATACTTTTTAACGCGCTTCAGCTTTTTCTGTAGGGAACGTAGTAATTTCAAAACATTTCCTACGCACACGCAAGATCATGGTGATGGCATAGCAACGAGAGGGGAGAGTGTAGTCCACGTACCCTCGTAGACCGTAAGCGGAAGCGTTATGACAACGCGGTTGATGTAGTCGTACGTCTTCACGATTCGACCGATCCAAGCACCGAACGTACGGCACCTCCGAGTTCAGCACACGTTCAGCTCGATGACGATCCCCGAGCTCCGATCCAGGAAAGCTTTGGGGATGAGTTCCGTCAGCACGACGGCGTGGTGACGATGATGATGCTCTACCGGCGCAGGGCTTCGCCTAAACTCCGCGATGATATGACCGAGGTGGAATATGATGGAGGGGGGCACCGCACACGGCTAAGGAACGATCCGTAGATCAACTTGTGTTCCATGGGGTGCCCCCCTGCCCCCGTATATAAAGGAGCAAGGGGAGGAGGTGGCCGGCCAGGGAGAGGCGCGCCAAGGGGAGTCCTACTCCCACCGGGAGTAGGACTCCCTCCTTCCTTGTTGGAGTAGGAGAAGGGGGAAAGAGGGGGAGAGGAGGAAGGAAAGAGGGGCTGCACCCCTTGTCCAATTCGGACCAGAGGGGGGCTGCGCGCCTCCTTCCTTTCGGCCTCTCTCCTCAATTCCCGTATGGCCCAATAAGGCCCATATACTCCCCGGCGAATTCCCGTAACTCTCTGGTACTCCGAAAAATACCCGAATCACTCGGAACCTTTCCGAACTCCGAATATAGTCGTCCAATATATCGATCTTTATGTCTCGACCATTTCGAGACTCCTCGTCATGTCCCCGATCTCATCCGGGACTCCGAACTCCTTCGGTACATCAAAACTCATAAACTCACAATATAACTGTCATCGAAACCTTAAGCGTGCGGACCCTACGGGTTCGAGAACTATGTAGACATGACCTAGAACTATTCTTGGTCAATAACCAATAGCGGAACCTGGATGCCCATATTGGCTCCTACATATTCTACGAAGATCTTTATCGGTCAAACCGCATAACAACATACGTTGTTCCCTTTGTCATCGGTATGTTACTTGCCCGAGATTTGATCGTCGGTATCCATACCTAGTTCAATCTTGTTACCGGCAAGTCTCTTTACTCGTTCCGTAATGCATCATCCTGTAACAAACTCATTTGGTCACATTGCTTGCAAGGCTTATAATGATGTGCATTACCGAGAGGGCCCAGAGATACCTCTCCGATAATCGGAGTGACAAAACCTAATCTCGAAATACGCCAACTCAACATGTACCTTCGGAGACACCTATAGTACTCCTTTATAATCTCCCAGTTACGTTGTGACGTTTGGTAGTACCCAAAGTGTTCCTCCGGTAAACGGGAATTGCATAATCTCATAGTTATAGGAACATGTATAAGTCATGAAGAAAGCATTAGCAACATACTAAATGATCAAGTGCTAAGGCTAATGGAATGGGTCAAGTCAATCACATGGTTCTCCTAATGATGTGATCCCGTTAATCAAATGACAACTCTTTTGTACATGGTTAGGAAACATAACCATCTTTGATAAACGAGCTAGTCAAGTAGAGGCATACTAGTGTCACTATGTTTGTCTATGTATTCACACATGTATTATGTTTCCGGTTAATACAATTCTAGCATGAATAATAAACATTTATCATGATATAAGGAAATAAATAATAACTTTATTATTGTCTCTAGGGCATATTTCCTTCAGTCTCCCACTTGCACTAGAGTCAATAATCTAGTTTACATCATCATGTGATTTAACACCAATATTCATATCTGTATATGATTAACACCCATAGTTCGCATCGTCATGTGATCAACACCCAAGGGGTTTACTAGAGTCAATAATCTAGTTCACATCGCTATGTGATTAACACCCAAAGAGTACTAAGGTATGATCATGTTTTGCTCGTGAGAGAAGTTTAGTCTACGGGTCTGTCACATTCAGAGCCGTATGTATTTTGCAAATATTCTATGTCTACAATGCTCTGCATGGAGCTACTCTAGCTAATTGCTCCCACTTTCAATATGTATCCAGATTGAGACTTAGAGTCATCTGGATCAGTGTAAAAGTTTGCATCGATGTAACTTTTACGACGAACTCTTTTATCACCTCCATAATCGAGAAACATCTCCTTAGTCCTCACTAACGATATTCTTGACCGCTGTCCAGTGATCTACTATTAGATCAAAATTGTATTCCTTTGCCAAACTCAGAGCAAGGTATACAATGGGTCTGGTATACAACATAGCATACTTTATAGAACCTATGACTGAGGCATAGGGAATGACTTTCATTCTTCTTTTCTATTTTCTGCCGTGGTCGGGATTTTTGAGTCTTACTCAATTTCACACCTTTGCAACACAGGCAAGAACTCTTTCTTTGACTGTTCCATTTTGAACTATTTCAAAATCTTGACAAGGTATGTACTTATTGAAAAACTTATCAAACGTCTTGATCTATCTCAATAGATCTTGATGCTCAATATGTACGCAGCTTCACCGAGGTCTTTTATTGAAAAACTTTTTATTCAAGTATCCTTTTATGCTATCTAGAAATTCTATATCATTTCCAATCAACAATATGTCTTGCACATATAATATCAGAAATGCTACAGAGGTCCCACTCACTTTCTTGTAAATACATGCCTTTCCAAAAGTCTGTATAAAACCATATGCTTTGATCAACTCATCAAAGCGTATATTCCAACTCCGAGATGCTTGCACCAGTCCATTGATGGATCGTTGGAACTTGCACATTTTGTTAGTACCTTTAGGATTAACAAAACCTTCTGGTTGCATCAGATACAACTCTTCTTTAATAAATCCATTAAAGAATGTAGTTTTGACATCCATTTGCCAGATTTCATAACATCTGACAATTGCTAACATGATTCGGACAGACTTAAGCTTCGATACGAGTGAGAAAATCTCATCGTATTCAACACCTTGAACTTGTTGAAAACATTTCGCAACAAGTCGAGCTTAGTAGATAGTAACACTACTATCAGTGTCCTTCTTCCTCTTGAAGATCCATTTATTTAACATGGCTTGCTGATCATCGAGCAAGTCAATCAAAGTCCATACTTTGTTCTCATACATGGATCATATCTCAGATTTTTATGGCCTCAAGCCATTTCGTGGAATCTGGGCTCATCATCGCTTCCTCATAGTTCGTAGGTTCATCATGGTCTAGTAACATGACTTCCAGAACATGATTACCGTACCACTCTGGTGCGGATCTTACTCTGGAAGACCTACGAGGTTTGGCAGCAACTTGGTCTGAAGTTTCATGATCATCATCATTAACTTTCCGCACTAATTGGTGTAGTAATCACTGGAACTGATTTCTGTGATGAACTACTTTCCAATAAGGGAGAAGGTACAATTACCTCATCAAGTTCTACTTTCCTCCCACTCACTTCTTTCGAGAGAAACTCCTTCTCTAGAAAGGATCCATCTTAGCAACGAAGAACTTGCCTTTGGATCTGTGATAGAAGGAGTACCCAATAGTTACTTTTGGGTATTCTATGAAGACGCACTTCTCCGATTTGTGTTCGAGCTTATCAGGTTGAAACTTTTCATATAAGCATCGCAACTCCAAATTTTAAGAAACGACAACTTTGGTTTCTTGCCAAACCACAGTTCATAAGGCATCGTCTCAACGGATTTTGATGGTGCCCAATTTAAAGCGAATGCAGCTGTCTCTAATGCATAACCCCAAAACGATAGCGGTAAATCGGTAAGAGACATCATAGATCGCACCATATCCAATAAATTGCGGTTACGACGTTCGGACATACCATAACGTTGTGGTGTTCCAGGTGGCGTGAGCTGTGAAACTATTCCACATTGTTTTAATTGAAGACCAAACTCGTAACTCAAATATTTGTCTCCACGATCAGATCGCAGAAACTTTATTTTCTTGTTACGATGATTTTTCACTTCACTCTGAAATTCTTTGAACCTTTCAACTATTTCAGACTTCTGTTTCATGAAGTAGATATACCCATATCTGCTCAAATCATCTTGTGAAGGTCAGAAAATAACGATACTTGCCACGAGCATCAACACTCATTGGATCGCATACATCGGTATGTATTATTTCCAATAAGTCAGTAGCTTGTTCCATTGTTCCGGAGAACGGAGTTTTAGTCATCTTGCCCAAAAGGCACGGTTCGCAAGCATCAAATGATTCATAACCAAGTGATTCCGAAAATCCATCTTTTATGGAGTTTCTTCATGCGCTTTACACCAATATGACCTAAACGGCAGTGCCACAAATAAGTTGCACTATCATTATTAACTTAACATCTTTTGGTTTCAATATTATGAATATGTGTATCACACGATCGAGATCCAACAAACCATTTTCATTGGGTGTATGACCATAGAAGGTTTTATTCATGTAAACAGAACAATAATTATTCTCTAACTTACATGAATAACCGTATTGCAATAAACATGATAAAATCATATTCATGCTCAACGCAAACGCCAAATAACATTTATTTAGGTTCATTACTAATCCCGAAAGTATAGGGAGTGTGCGATGATGATCATATCAATCTTGGAACTACTTCCAACATTCATCGTCACCTCATCCTCAACTAGTTTCTGTTTATTCTGCAACTCCCGTTTCGAGTTACTACTCTTAGCAACTGAACTAGTATCAAATACCAAGGGGTTGCTATAAACACTAGTAAAGTACACATCAATAGCATGTATATCAAATATACCTATGTTCACTTTGCCATCCTTCTTATCCGCCAAATACTTGGGGTAGTTCCACTTCCAGTGACCAGTCCCTTTGCAGTAGAATCACTTAGTCTTAGGCTTAGGTCCAGACTTGGGCTTATTCACTTGAGAAGCAACTTGCTTGCTGTTCTTCTTGAAGTTCCCCTTCTTCCCTTTGCCCTTTTACTTGAAACTAGTGATCTTGTCCACCATCAACACTTTGATGTATTTCTTTGATTTCTACCTTCGTCGATTTTTGCATTGCGAAGAGCTTGGGAATTGTTTTCGTCATCCCTTGCATACTATAGTTCATCACGAAGTTCTAGTAACTTAGTGATGGTGACTAGAGAATTCTGTCAATCACTATCTTATCTGGAAGATTAACTCCCACTTGATTCAAGCGATTGAAGTACCCAGACAATCTGAGCACATGCTCACTAGTTGAGCGATTCTCCTCCATCTTTTAGCCATAGAACTTGCTGGAGACTTCATATCTCTCAACTCGGGTATTTGCTTGAAATATTAACTTCAACTCCTGGAACATCTCATATGGTCCATGACGTTCAAAACATCTTTGAAGTCCCGATTCTAAGCCGTTAAGCATGGTGCACTAAACTATCAAGTAGTCATCATATTGAGCTAGCCAAACGTTCATAACGTCTGCATCTGCTCCTGCAATAGGTTTGTCACCTAGCGGTGCATCAAGGACATAATTCTTCTGCGCAGCAATGAGGATAAACCTCAGATCACGGATCCAATCCGCATCATTGCTACTAACATTTTTCAACACAATTTTCTCTAGGAACATATCAAAATAAACATATGAAAGCAACAACGCAAGCTATTGATCTACAACATAATTTGCAAAATACTACCAGGACTAAGTTCATGATAAATTTAAGTTCAATTAATCATATTACTTAAGAACTCCCACTTAGAAAGACATCCCTCTAATCCTCTAAGTGATCACGTGATCCAAATCAACTAAACCATAACCGATCATCACGTGAAATGGAGTAGCTTTCAATGGTGAACATCATTATGTTGATCATATCTACTATATGATTCACGCTCGACCTTTCGGTCTCCGTGTTCCGAGGCCATATCTGCATATGCTAGGCTCGTCAAGTTTAACCTGAGTATTCCACGTGTGCAAAACTGGCTTGCACCCGTTGTAGATGGACGTAGAGCTTATCACACCCGATCATCACGTGGTGTCTGGGCACGACGAACTTTGGCAACGGTGCATACTCAGGGAGAACACTTCTTGATAATTAGTGAGAGATCATCTTATAATGCTACCGTCAATCAAAGCAAGATAAGATGCATAAAGGATAAACATCACATGCAATCAATATAAGTGATATGATATGGCCATCATCATCTTGTGCTTGTGATCTCCATCTCCGAAACTCCGTCGTGATCACCATCGTCACCGGCGCGACACCTTGATCTCCATCGTAGCATCGTTTTCGTTACGCCATCTATTGCTTCTACGACTATCGCTACCGCTTAGTGATAAAGTAAAGCAATTACAGGGCGTTTGCATTTCATACGATAAAGAGACAACCATATGGCTCCTGCCAGTTGCCGATAACTTCGGTTACAAAACATGATCATCTCATACAATAAAATATAGCATCACGTCTTGACCATATCACATCACAACATGCCCTGCAAAAACAAGTTAGACGTCCTCTACTTTGTTGTTGCAAATTTTACGTGGCTGCTACGGGCTTAGCAAGAACCGTTCTTACCTACGCATCAAAAACCACAACGATAGTTTGTCAAGTTGGTGCTGTTTTAACCTTCGCAAGGACCGGGCGTAGCCACACTCGATTCAGCTAAAGTGAGAGAGACAGACACCCGCCAGCCACCTTTAAGCACGAGTTCTCGTAATGGTGAAACCAGTCTCGCGTAAGCGTACGCGTAATGTCGGTCCGGGCCGCTTCATGTCACAATACCGCTGAGCCAAAGTATGACATGCTGGTAAGCAGTATGACTTGTATCGCCCACAACTCACTTGTGTTCTACTCGCGCATATGACATCTATGCATAAAACCTGGCTCGGATGCCACTGTAGGGAACGTAGTAATTTCAAAAAATTTCCTACGCACACGCAAGATCATGGTGATGGCATAGCAACGAGAGGGGAGAGTGTAGTCCACGTACCCTCGTAGACCGTAAGTGGAAGCGTTATGACAACGCAGTTGATGTAGTCGTACGTCTTCACGATTCGACCGATCCAAGCACCGAACGTACGACACCTCTGAGTTCAGCACACGTTCAGCTCGATGACGATCCCCGGGCTCCGATCCAGCAAAGCTTTGGGGATGAGTTCCGTCAGCACGACGGCATGGTGACGATGATGATGCTCTACCGGCGCAGGGCTTCGCCTAAACTCCGCGATGATATGACCGAGGTGGAATAGGGTGGAGGGGGGCACCGCACACGGTTAAGGAACGATCCGTAGATCAACTTGTGTTCCATGGGGTGCCCCCCTGCCCCCGTATATAAAGGAGCAAGGGGAGGAGGTGGCCGGCCAGGGAGAGGCGCGCCAAGGGGAGTCCTACTCCCACCGGGAGTAGGACTCCCTCCTTCATTGTTGGAGTAGGAGAAGGGGGAAAGAGGGGGAGAGGAGGAAGGAAAGAGGGGCTGCACCCCTTGTCCAATTTGGACCAGAGGGGGGCTGCGCGCCTCCTTCCTTTCGGCCTCTCTCCTCAATTCCCATATGGCCCAACAAGGCCCATATACTCCCCGGCGAATTCCCGTAACTCTCCGGTACTCTGAATATAGTCGTCCAATATATTGATCTTTATGTCTCGACCATTTTGAGACTCCTCGTCATGTCCCCGATCTCATCCGGGACTCCTAACTCCTTCGGTACATCAAAACTCATAAACTCATAATATAACTGTCATCGAAACCTTAAGCGTGCGGACCCTACGGGTTCGAGAACTATGTAGACATGACCTAGAACTATTCTTGGTCAATAACCAATAGCGGAACCTGGATGCCCATATTGGCTCCTACATATTCTACAAAGATCTTTATCGGTCAAACCGCATCACAACATACGTTGTTCCCTTTGTCATCGGTATGTTACTTGCCCGAGATTTGATCGTCGGTATCCAATACCTAGTTCAATCTCGTTACCGGCAAGTCTCTTTACTCATTCCATAATGCATCATCTTGTAACCAACTCATTTGGTCACATTGCTTTCAAGGCTTATAATGATGTGCATTACCGAGAGGGCCCAGAGATACCTCTCCGATAATCGGAGTGACAAAACCTAATCTCGAAATACGCCAACTCAACATGTGCCTTCGGAGACACCTGTAGTACTCCTTTATAATCACCCAGTTACGTTGTGACATTTGGTAGTACCCAAAGTGTTCCTCCTGTAAACGGGAGTTGCATAATCTCATAGTTATAGGAACATGTATAAGTCATGAAGAAAGCAGTAGCAACATACTAAACGATCAAGTGCTAAGGCTAACGAAATGGGTCAAGTCAATCACATCGTTCTTCTAATGATGTGATCCCATTAATCAAATGACAACTCTTTTGTCCATGGTTAGGAAACATAACCATCTTTGATAAACGAGCTAGTCAAGTAGAGGCATACTAGTGACACTATGTTTGTCTATGTATTCACACATGTATTATGTTTCCGGTTAATACAATTCTAGCATGAATAATAAATCTTTATCATGATATAAGGAAATAAATAATAACTTTATTATTGTCTCTAGGGCATATTTCCTTCATTTTCAACTCTTACGCAATACATGAGCGCAAGCCATGGACATAGCACTATATGTGGTATATGGTGGTGATTGTGAAGACAAAAAGGGAGAAGATAGTTTCACATCAACTGGGCATATCAACGGGCTATGAAGATGCCCATTAATAGATATCAATGTGAGTGAGTAGGGATTTCCATGCAACGGATGTACTAGAGCTATAAATATATGAAAGCTCAACAAAAGAAACTAAGTGGGCGTGCATCCAACTTGCTTGCTCACGAAGACCTAGGGCATTTTGAGGAATCCCATCATTGGAATATACAAGCCAAGTTCTATAATGAAAAATTCCCACTAGTATATGAAAGTGACAACATAGGAGACTCTCTATCATGAAGATCATGGTGCTATTTTGAAGCACAAGTGTGGAAAAAGGATAGTAACGTTGCCCCTTCTCTCTTTTTCTCTCATATTTAATTTAATCTTTTTTTGTGGGCTTCTTTGGCCTCTTTTTTATTTGGGCTTCTTTGATTTTTCATAAAGTCCGGAGTCTCATCCCGACTTGTGGGGGAATCATAGTCTCCATCAGCCTTTCCTCACTAGGGCAATGGTCTAATAATGATGATCATCACACTTTTATTTACTTACAACTCAATATTACAAGAAAGGTATGACTCTATGAATGCCTTCGACGGTGTACCAGGATATGCAATGAATCAAGAGTGACATGTATGAAAAATTATGAAGGTGGCCTTGCCACAGATACGATGTCAACTACATGATCATGCAAAGAGCAATATGACAATGATGGAGCATGTCATAATAAATGGAATGGTGGAAAGTTGCATGGCAATATATCTTGAAATGGCTATGGAAATGCCATAATAGGTAGGTATGGTTGCTGTTTTGAGGAAGGTAAATAATGGGTGCATGATACCGGCGAAGGTTGCGCGGCATAATAAAGGCTAGCAAAGTGGAAGGGTGAGAGTGCATATAATCCATGGACTCACATTAGTCATAAAGAACTCATATACTTATCGCAAAAGTTTATTAGCCCTCGAAGCAAAGTACTACTACACATGCCCCTAGAGGGATAGATTGGTAGGAAAAGATCATCGCTCCCCCACGACCGCCACTCATAAGGAAGACAATCAAAGAAACACCCCATGCTTCAAATTTGTCACACAACGGTTACCATACATGCATGCTACGAGACTTACTAACCTCAAGACAAGTATTTCTCAATTTCACAATTACTCAACTAGCACGACTCTAATATCACCACCTTTATGTCGCAAAATTATTGCAAGGAATCAAACATATCATATTCAGTGATCTACAAGTTTTATGTAGTATTTTATGACTAACCATGTGAATGGCCAATTCTTGTCACCTCTCTAAATAGATATAAGTGAAGCAAGAGAATTTAATTCTTTCCACAAAAGATATGCCCACGCTCTAACAAATATAAGTGAAGCAAAAGAGCATTCTACAAATGGCGGTTTTCTATGTGAAGAGAAACAGGCAATCCAAACTTCAAATGATATAAGTGAAGCACATGAAGCATTCTATAAAGCCATACTCAAAATATTTAAGTGAGGTGCAATGAGCATTCTATAAATCAACCAAGGACTATCTCGTACCAGCATGGTGCATAAAATAAAAGTGAAAACTAAATGCAAAAGACGCTCCAAGACTTGCACATATCGCATGAACGAAACGAATCCGAAAACATACTGATACTTGTTGAAGAAATAGGGGATGCCTTCCGGGGCATCCCCAAGCTTAGACGCTTGAGTCTCATTGAATATTTACTTAGGGTGCCTTGGGAATCCCCAAGATTGAGCTCTTTCCTATCTTCCTTTTCCTCATATTGAGACCTTCTCGATCAAACACTTCATGTACACAGAACTTCAATAGAAAACTCGCTAAGATCCGTTAGTATAATAAAGCAAATCACTACTCTAAGTAGTGTTACAAACCAATTAATATTTTGTTTTTGCATTGTGTCTACTATAATATAGCTTTTCCATGGCTTAATCCACTGATAGAAATTGATAGTTTCATCAAAACAAGTAAACTATGCATCAAAAACAGAATCTGTCAAAAACAGAACAGTCTGTAGCAATCTGAACATTCACCATACTTCTTGTACCCCAAAATTCTACCAAAATTAGGAAAAATAAAACATTTGTATATAAAGACAACTCAAAAAGAATCAGAACCACTTGACGTCCCAGTAAAAAATATAAAATCGCGCACTACAGTCAAAGTTTCTGTCCTGCACCGTACAAACCAACAAGCATTGTAAACATCCTAAAGGCAAACCTTGGCACATTATTTTTATAATACAATGTAATTGTACAAGGGGATAATTATTTTTGTTGAAAATTTTCTGTAATCAAGATTCACAAAGTTTCCGTGAGCATGAACAAAGTTCAATGAGCTCTCCCACTTCAACAATGCTTGTCTCTCTCACTTTCACTTTCCTTTTTGAAAAGTTTTGGGTTCCCCTCTTTTTTGTTTTTTGTTTTTAGACTATATAAAAGCACTCAACAGAAATAAATGACTCTCTAAAACTTCTGGGTTGTCTCCCCGGCAGTGCTTTCTTTAAAGCCATTAAGCTAGGCATATAACACTAGTAGAAAACAGGGCTTTCGTTCGGGCCTAGCTAACCCATTAGTCCCAGTTCTTCATGAACTGGGACCAATGGGGGGCATTAGACCCAGTTCATGAGCCCAGGGGGCCGGCCGGGGCCTCGTGGCCATTGGTCCCGGTTCGTCTAGACCCATTTGTCCCGGTTCTAGGCACGAACCGGGACCAATGGGCCGCGTTCCTGGCCCACAGCCATTGGTACCAGTTCGTTCCACGAACCAGTATAGAAGGGAGGGATTTAGTCCCGGTTCATGCCATGAACTAGGACAAATAGGTTGCCTATATATACCCATCGCCGTGGCAGAGCACTCTGTTTTTTTTGGCCGGTGAGGGGTGGCCATTTGGGAGCTCTAGCTCACCTCCTATGCAAATGAGGTGTTCGATGAAATATCCGAGCCACGCTAGTTAGTCGTTCTCCTCTCGAAACTCGACCTCCAAGCTCCATTTTCCCCGAGATTTGTCTAGGTTTAGCGGTCCGTCACCGTCCTGTCCCCGTCTTCACCGCTGTCGATCGCCCGCGCCGATCTCGTCGCCGGCACCACCGTGGTGAGCCTCTTGTTCTTATCTTCTTTCCGAAAGAAAAAAAATTCTTTCTTCAGATAGATACTTGTCTAATTTTCTTACTTTTATTATTTCTTGTTATTATACAGTGGATGGTTTTGGTATCCGCCCCCGTCGGCCCTTGTCCTGTCTATGATTCGGATGTGGTATATATTATCTTTTGATAACTATTTGGTTCATTTATTGTTTATGACAATTATGCCGACCAACGTGATATAGATTTTATTTATCTAGGAGGTGGTTGAACCGGAAATTCCAACCGACCCTATTGTCGAGAGGTTAAATTTAGTTGAAGAAGAAAACAATTACTTGAAGGAAAAAATAAGAAAAATTGAGGAGAATATGATATTGGAGTTGCATGTTGCGGATGTTGTCGATGATCACAAGATCAAGATGGATGCAATGCGGTTGAAGATTAGAAAGATTAGAAAATATGCCATTCATACCGAGGCTTGGTATCATTATGCAGTTGGATCAGTTGTTACCTTGGTTGCGATTATGATCACATTTGTTTTTGCATATAAATAATTTTCATAATTTCAATGTATGGTTTAATTAGATGCTCCGGAGAGCTATATGTTGCACATGCTATGTGGGTGAAATCCCTTTGTAATAGACGAGTTTCCGTATGAAACCCTGATACTTCGAAGGAGATTGTCTGTTTTGTACACGATGCACATCCAGTTTTTGCAGTAAGCCTCTGTACTTTCATGCACATGCTATGTGGGTGAAATGATGATACCATGCCAACTTGGAACCTTTTCAGAATTCATTTCAAATGCTTTTAAATTTCATGGTCTTATAGCTCAAAATAACCAGTAAATGCACGAAAAATAACAAATGAAGTCGGAAAGGGTTGTAAATTGATGATGTGGCTTTGAATGGTGCATTTTGAACACAGAAAAACTATGGAGTTCAAATAAGTTAAAAAAATGAAATCCCTTTGTTACAGACGAGTTTCCGTATCAAACCCTGATACTTCGAAGGAGATTGTCTGTTTTGTACACGAAGTGCATCCAGTTTTTGCTGTAAGCCTCTGTACTTTCTTGCACATGCTATGTGGGTGAAATGATGATACCATGCCAACTTGGAACCTTTTCAGAGTTCATTTCAAATGCTTTTAAATTTCATGGTCTTATAGCTCAAAATAATCAGTAAATGCATGAAAAATAACAAATGAAGTCGGAAAGGGTTGTAAATTGATGATGTGGATTTGAATGGTGCATTTTGAACACAGAAAAACTAGGGAGTTAAAATAAGTTCAAAAAAATGAAATCGCTTTGTTACAGACGAGTTTCCGTATGAAACCCTGATACTTCGAAGGAGATCGTCTGTTTTGTACATGAAGTGCATCCAGTTTTTGCCGTAAGCCTATGTACTTTCTTGCACATGCTATGTGGGTGAAATGATGATACCATACCAACTTGGAACATTTTCAGAGTTCATTTCAAATGCTTTTCAATTTCGTGGTCTTATAGCTCAAAATAATCAGTAAATGCATGAAAAATAACAAATTAAGTCAGAAACAAAAGAAAATAAAATAAATAAGTAATTTGAAACAAAATAATATAAACTTGAATAAAATAGATAAGTAGAAACAAAATAAAATAGAAAAATAAAGTTTAATAACATAAATAAAATTTATGAAACTAAAATTATCAAAGTATTTTCTGTTCAAAACATTATAAGCAACCTCTAGTATTATTGAAACTAAAATTATATAAAATTGATGCAACTAAAATTATCAAAGTATTTTCTGTTCAAAATCATTAAAAGCAAAAAGAATTTTCATAAAGAACTTTTTTTGTTAGAAACTTTAATAGCAAAAAGAATTATCATAAAATAAAATTCATAAGTAATTACAAACAAAATAAAATAAAATAAATAAGTATTTTGTTGTAAGTAGAAACAAAAAAAATAAATAATAGCAAAAATAAAACAAAAAACTAGAAAAATAAAAAATTTGCCACCAACTTGGCCACCACGGCCTGAATACGACTAGAAACCCATCCATGGGCCAGGATTCAGGCCCGCAGTAGGCCCAGAAGGCCCAACAAGCATAGAAGTAGCAAGTATGCCCGTAAGCCTATAGTGGAGAGGAGCTCGAGAGGGGTGCGGCAGTGGGGCTTATAAACCACTGCGCGCCCCTCTCAACTAGCGAGGTGGGACTAAACTTTGGCCGCGACGCGGGCAGCACAAGGGCCTTTGGTCCCGGTTGGTGGCACCAACCGGGACTAAAGGGGTGCATTGGTACCGGTTCATGGCACCAACCGGTACCAATGCCCACCCTTTAGTCCCGGTTGGTGCCATTAATCGGGACCAAAGCCCTCTGCTTCCCGCCCTTTGGGCTGCTGAAAAGAGGCCTTTGGTCCTGGTTGGTGGCACCAACCGGGACTAAAGGGGTGCATTAGTCCCGGTTGGTGCCACACACCGGGACTAAAGGCTTTGCTATATAAGCAGCACTTAGCAGTTTCGACCAAATCCTCCACTTCTCCCCCAACGCCCCCTGCTCCTCCTCGTCGCTGTCGCCGCCCGACGCCCCTGCTCCACCTTGCCGTCGCCGCCGCCACCGACGCCGTCAGGCTGCTCGCCTTCGCCGTCGCCACCGCCACCAACGCCGTCAGGCTATTCTCCTTTGCCATCGCCGCTGCTCCCTGTGAGCATAGCCTGCTCCCGCGCCCCTCCCGTCCCACACCCCCGCGCCCCTATCATGCGCGACCGCCGCGCCGCCGCCCCTGCCCTGCGCGGCCGCCGCGCACCGCCCCGCCTCCCCTGCCATGCATTTTTCATAGAATTGTTTTGTATTTTTTGTGCATATGTGTTTGTTTTTTTGTACATACGTGTTTGTATGTGTATATATGTGTGTACATGTGTACATAGACTTTTCTCTTCTACTCCTCTATTCCTTCTTCTTCTCGTCTCTTTTTTCTTCTTCTTTTTTATCGCGAACGAGGGCAGAGGGTCGAGGGTCAGGAACTAGGGCAGAAGGTCGAGGGTCACCCTATCGACCGTGATAACTTATACCACGGGAGCACACCCCGTTCCTCTCGCTCGACCAGCACTCTCGAGGATCCCCAAACCCTAGAGAAAAAATGATGTTGGTCTCCTACCCCCTCCCGCCGCGCCCCTACCCGACAAACTCTCTCGAGGCCACCCAAATTTACCAAGTTAAAAGAACGTTGTCGTCGAGGCCACCCCAAACCCTTGAAGCGTTGTGTCGAGGCCACCCCAAACCCTTGAAGCATTGTCGAGGCCACCCCAAACCCTAGAGAAGCAGCGTCGAGGCCACTAATATGATTCCTTATTGTGATTAGCTAGCTAGTTCTATGTTTACCACTAATATATATATATATATATATATCCATCTGTCATGTTTGAATAATAATTGACATGTTGTAAATATTTGCAAAAACTATGGAGCACCCCCAAGACGAAGCAACAGAAGCGATGTTGGGGGACATAATCGCACAAGGAAGTGATGTTGTTGCATCATTTCTCAACGACACCAATGGTCAGGAAGGACGGGGTAGTGAAGAAGGCTATGATTATGATAGCTCCGGTGACCCATTAATGCCGGTACAAGAAGAGGGCTATGTTCATGATGGTTTCGGTGACCCAATGGACGTATGTCGGTGTCAAAACCGGCGGATCTCGGGTAGGGGGTCCCGAACTGTGCGTCTAGGCGGATGGTAACAGGAGACAAGGGACACAATGTTTTACCTAGGTTCGGGCCCTCTTGATGGAGGTAAAACCCTACGTCCTGCTTGATTGATATTGATGATGTGGGTATTACAAGAGTAGATCTACCACAAGATCAAGGAGGCTAAACCCTAGAAGCTAGCCTATGGTATGATTGTTGTTCGTCCTACGGACTAAAGCCATCCGGTTTATATAGACACCGGAGAGGGCTACGGTTACACAGAGTCGGTTACAATGGTAGGAGATCTACATATCCGTATTGCCAAGCTTGCCTTCCACGCGAAGGAAAGTCCCATCCGGACACGGGACGAAGTCTTCAATCTTGTATCTTCATAGTCTTAGAGTCCGGCCGATGATGATAGTTCGGCTATCCGGACACCCCCTAGTCCAGGACTCCCTCAGTCGCCCCTGAACCAGGCTTCAATGACGACGAGTCCGGCGTGCATATTGTCTTCGGCGTTGCAAGGCGGGTTCCTCCTCCGAATAATTTATAGAAGATTGTGAACTCCAGGATAGTGTCCGGCTCTGCAAAATAAATTCCACATACCACCGTAGAGAGAATAATATTTACACAAGTTCAATCCGCTGACGTATTTTGTGGCGTGACGTCACGCCACAACCAAGCCTTTACTCTAATCGTTTTTATTATACCACCTCCGCGCGTCTAGCGAAGCGGTTTCCTTGGCACGTCTTGTCGAAGCAGTGATCGTGTTCCCCTTATCCCGGGATTCTCATCAATACGGACGTAGGTAACCCAACCGCGCCATTGATTGCAGAGCTTGGGAGATAAGCGAGTTTTATCAGGCCAGTGGTGATGCATGGTTTTGTCCGCCCATATAAGTGGATAAAGATCTACCCTTTTACCTACGCCTTCTTCCTCCTTTGCCTATCCATCTCTGCGAACTCGAGCTCCAGCGCTCAAGTCCGCACACCTCACCTCAACCTTCTCCAACTATGTCCGGAGCGGGAGGCAAGTGGATGGCCTCCTCCATTACGGAGGGGCACATCCAGAAGCTGCGCAGCGCCGGATACCTGTCCAGCGACATTGCGCACTGGCTCCCCGACGAGGGGGAGCTCATCCCCACCCCCAGGCCCCATGAGAGGGTAGTATTTCTTTCCCATTTCCTTCGTGGACTGGGCTTCCCACTCCATCCCTTTGTCCGGGGGCACATGTTCTACTACGGCCTGGATTTCCATGATCTGGCCCCGAATTTCATCCTCAATATCTCGGCGTTTATCGTCGTGTGTGAGGCCTTCCTCTACATTAAGCCCCACTTAGGCTTGTGGCTCAAGACCTTCAGTGTCAAGCCGAAGGTTGTGAAGGGCAACCAAGCGGAGTGCGGAGGCGCCATGGTGGGCAAGATGCCCAACGTTACTTGGCTTGAGGGCACCTTCGTGGAAACCATTAAGGGGTGGCAATCGGGGTGGTTCTACATCACCGAGCCACGTGACCCTGAATGGGCAGCGGCCCCCGAATTCAGATCTGGCATCCCCATACGGCTCACCTCCTGGAAGGAGAGTGGCCGGATATGGGGCGATTCGGAGGAGCTGACCGGACTTCAAGCCTGCATCCAAAAGCTAGTGAAAAGGAAGCTCAAGCTTGTCAACATAGTCCAGGTCATGCTCATCCACCAGATTCTCCCGTGCAAACAACGGGACTTCAATATGTGGGAGTTCAATCCGGTGCAGCACCAGACTTTGAGCGGGCTCTTCGAGACTACGTATGAAGAGGCCTGGAGGGTGCTGTTTAAGGGCGCCGAGGCTCCTGCATCCGCCACCGAAGATCGCGGATTCAGCTCGCAGCATCCGGCTAGCGAGGTAAGCGATTTTGCCCTTTACGGGACGCTTGTTTTCCATAGTTTGACTCTATGAGGGATCTAAACTCCCTCTCCTTTGACAGGACTGGATGAAGATGGCCGAGCAGACTATCTGTCCGGCCCCTTTGCCAGAAGACCTAGCGGATGCCCGCTTAACGGGGCTGCTGGCTCCGGCACCCCATGTGGTGTCGGAGAAGAAGGCCAAGAAGAAGGCCACGGGCACTCGAAAGAGTTCCCGTTTTTAGGTGTCATCGGAAGATGACACCGAGGCGGAGTCCTCCCACGAAGGCGAGGAGGAGAATAAAGAGGCCTCTCCCCTAGCAGGGGAAGGGAAGAAAAGGAAGGCCTCCCCAACGAGGGAGGCCGAAGGGTCCAAGAAGGGAAGGACTCTTCCCCCGGACTGCTCTGCCCACGCCAGCGACAACGACGAGGATTGGCCTCCAAGGGCCAAGCCCCTGGCGAGATCATAAGTATCTGGACACCCGAATAACTTCATGATTTTTATTTTCGCCACATGGAGTCTTTCTAATGCCGCATACAACCCTGCAGTCCGCCCAAGGAGGATCTTCCCGCTTCGTCGAGCGGGTCCTTGGGTGCGTCGGATATGGATTCCCTTCCGACCGCCTCCTCCCCTCGTGATGCAGACGATGCCGAGGTGGGATCCCGGGAAGGGACCCGCCAGGAGGAGGAGGCCCCGGAGGTGCCGCAGGGCAACCTCCCGGACTTTGCACCGGACTCCGCACCGGAACCTGTAGTGGCTCCGGAGTTCGGCGGGCGGCCCCTTAGTAAGAAGGGCAAGACCATGACGCCGGTGGCCTCCGTCCAACCGGAGTTGCCGGATAACTTGCTGGAAGCGCTCAACGGCGCTTCCATTGAAGAGGAACACCGCACCGTCATGGGTGCGGTGACTCAGAAGGTTCAGCTCGCCAAGAGCGGGCTGACCGAAGCCTGCAGCAGCCTTCTAACAGGCTTTGAGGTAAGAATTGTGATATGTGTAAAATAGTGCCGCATAGACAGTAGCCCCTGATGCTCGGTTCAGTGCTCGGAAAGAAAAACCGGACTGAGGATCTAAAAAGATATACGCAGGAGTCATAAAAATTAGGCCAATATGGGATTGCAGGCTGTGCTGCTGACCTCTGCCGCACTGACTGCGGAGGTCAATGCTTTGAAGCAAAGCCTCGAGCGGTCCGAGAACGAACTCGGCCGTGCCAAGAAGCAACTCGAGGACAAGGAAGGTGAGTAACACCTTATTAAAATTGTACCTGACAGAAAAGGATTTGGTTGCAAGAAAAATGACAAGGATAACGTGGGTATTGCAGGGGCCACAAACGAGGTGGCGACCCTGAAGGAGGCGGTGTCCGTGGCCGAACGTAATGCGGCCGCGGAGTGCACCGAGTGAGAGAAGCAGGAGGCGCGGCTGGCGGAGGTACATCAAGAGCTCCAGGCTCTCGTGGAAAACATGAGAGTTTGGAGCGCGACTCGAAGACTCGAGAGTCCGAGCTTGCATCGGCTCTTGAGAGTGCCAAAGCCGCTAAGGCCGAAGCCTACAAGGCCCTCCAGGAAATCGAGGCATTGAAGAAAATAGCGGCGGGTAAGGCATTTTTCATGCAGAGTAAGCATGTGAGTGTGAATTACCTGTCACTTACCCGAATTCGGAGCTCTCCAGGAGCGTTCGCAGATCTGCCCCGCAGCGTATCCGATGCTGCCGCTTTCTACAGGGCCAAGGAGGGGAGCTCATCGGAGAAGGTCTTCTGGTCTCAGTATGCTGAGGCCGGACATCCGGTGCCCCTTGGCGACCAGCTGAAGCAGCTGGTCGAGCTCCACAAGGTGGCCGAACAGGCCATGAAGGGCCTCATAGTTCTGCTGTGGCCTAAGGAGGCCATGCCTGGGAGCTACTTTGGCCTGGTGCGGCGGCTGGTGGATGCGTGTCCATGGGTTGAAGTCATCAAGCATTCGGCCTACATTGAAGGTGCCCGTCAGGCCCTTGCCCGCGCTAAGGTGCACTGGGGCAAGATGGATGCTCAGAAGCTTGTGACGGACGCGCCACCGCTGGGCAAGGAGTATCGCACGCCCGAGATGTATTATAAGAGTGTCCTGATGGGTGCCCGCATTATTGCGGGTGAGTGCTCCAAAGATGTAATATTTGAGTAGACTCGCATTTTGTTATCCTGTGTGCTGAAGACTTTGTTCATATGCGCTAAGCAACGCTTGTTAATTTAAAATATTACCTTCTGTGCGGCTGTTTATGAAATCTGAGAGATGGCAACTCGTCAGCTTCAGCCCCCATGCCACGAGTGCTGGGGTGTTCGGGATAAATTTGAGCACTCTTGTTCCCATTTTTGGGTCCATCTAGGGAGGCGCTCAACACAACGAACAAGGCAACCGGACTTATAATGCTTGAACACTCTCACTTAGCCATAGAATTCTATAATTTTAAATTTCAGCAAAGCCCCTAGTGTTCGGAAGGCCGAATTTGGGGCGCTATCCACGCCTAGGCCGGACAAAGCCGGCTCCTCGCTCTAAGCGGCATAAGTCTTTAGGGACTCGCAAAAAACCTCTCGAACAGCGATCGGCTCTCGCCTCATCATGACGGTCAGTTTTAGCTTTCTCCACTGAGGCGCTCGCCCAGCTCAACTGGGGCGCAATCGCAGTGGTTCTCCCAGTGCTACCTTAGCCGATACAACGGAACATAAGGTACCAAAACATGGGAGCCGGGCAAACCCAACTATTGACCCAAGACATGATTCGGAGCCGATGCATATAATGCTATAAGTTCGGGGTGCCGCACGGGTGAAAGTGTTCGGACTTATCACACCATGATGCGGGAAACATAAGCCCCTGGTGTATTTAGCCGTACCAAAGTGTACGGATGCAACATGTCGAACATATGTATAAGAAAGAAATGCAATTGTAAACAAAAAGGTGCTGCATTGTTTATTCAAGAGATACTGCTGTGAATGCAGAACGATACAAATGGTGCGATAAGCAAGGGATGGGACTATTAAACATGTCCCCCTCCAGGGGTAGGCTGCGGAATAGTGTATAAAACAGATTTAATGCTCGTAATGGAGACCACCTGGATATTCGTTGTAGCCTTTCTCCTTCCCTGGCTGTTGCGTCGTGAGTTCGGCAGGTCTGCTGCCGGACAGGGCCTCTGATGAACGGAGTCCTGTGGGTAAAAATAAGAAAAAAAAAGAAAAAAAAGAACGACACACTTGAGAGCCCCTGGTGTGGTTAAGCCGCATTCTGGGCCTATCATGGTCGTGCCCCTCCCCCCATGCCCATGGTATCTCCAGAGCGTAATGATGTACGCGAAGGACCTGTCTTGAAATTTTGCAGGGGCTGGGGTTGGGGCCGCACTGCTACGTGTGCTCGGAACGTGCCAGGTGGTCTTGTTATAGGTAACTCCGGGCGCGTTTAGCCGTGTCCGGTCGCTTAACAGCCGGACTCAAGAATTGCCTTAAGAGGCTGCGCTATACTTCTGCCGCGAGAGCCGCTGTATGTTCCTCCGTTCGGAGAGAGCGTTCCGTGTTTCCGTTGACCGTGATGACTCCTCGAGGGCCTGGCATCTTGAGCTTGAGGTATGCGTAGTGCGGCACCGCGTTGAACTTTGCAAACGTGGTACGTCCGAGCAGAGCATGATAGCCGTTGCGGAACGGAACTATGTCGAAGATTAACTCCTCGCTTCGGAAGTTATCCGGGGATCCGAAGACCACTTCCAGTGTAACTGAGCCTATACAATTGGCTTCTACACCTGGTATGACGCCTTTAAAGGTTGTCTTGGTAGGTTTAATCCTTGAGGGGTCTATGCCCATTTTGCACACTGTATCCTGATAAAGCAGGTTCAGGCTACTGCCGCCGTCCATCAGGACTCTGGTGAGGTGAAATCCATCGACGATTGGGTCTAAAACCAATGCGGCGAATCCGCCGTGGCGGATGCTGGTGGGGTGGTCCCTTCGGTCAAAAGTGATCGGGCAAGAGGACCATGGGTTGAACTTCAGGGCGATTGGCTCCATCGCGTATACATCCCTAAGTGCACGCTTCCACTCCCTCTTGGGTATGTGGGTTGCGTATATCATGTTCACCGTCCGCACTTGTGGGGGGAAACCCTTCTGTCCTCTATTATTCGGTGGCCGGGTCTCTTCCTCGTCATCGCTATGCAGCCCCTTGTCATTGTTTTCGGCAATTAACTTGCCTACCTGCTTGAATACCCAACAGTCCCTGTTGGTGTGTTTAGCTGGCTTGTCAGGGGTGCCGTGTATCTGGCACGAGCGATCGAGTATTCGGTCCAAATTGGACGGACCCGGAGTAGTTCTTTTGAATGACTTTTTCCGCTGACCGGATTTAGAGCCTCTGAATCCGGCATTGACTGCCGTATCCTCGCTATTGTCGCCGTTAATGCGGCATTTGTTTTTGTTGCGACGCGACCAGCCATTGCGGTCCTTGATATCCGGACTGCCAGAAATTTTGCTGAGGTTGTTGCTGCGGGCTAGCCAGCTGTCCTCACCCGCGCAGAAGCGGGTCATGAGTGATGTCAGGGCTGCCATGGATTTCGGATTTTCCTGCCCCAGGTGCCGGGCAAGCCACTCGTCACGGATGTTATGTTTGAAGGCCGCGAGGGCCTCTTCATCCGGACAGTCGACGATTTGATTTTTCTTAGTTAAGAATCGTGTCCAGAATTGTCTGGCCGATTCATGTGGCTGCTGAATTATGTGGCTTAGGTCGTCAGCGTCTGGTGGTCGCACATACGTGCCCTGGAAGTTATCAAGGAATGCGGCTTCCAGGTCCTCCCAACTCCCAATTGATTCTGCTGGTAAGCTGTTAAGCCAATGCCGAGCTGGTCTTTTGTGCTTGAGTGGGAGGTATTTGATGGCGTGGAGATCATCACCGCGGGCCATGTGGATATGAAGGAGATAGTCTTCGATCCAAACCGCGGGGTCCGTTGTTCCATCATAAGATTCGATATTCACGGGTTTAAACCCTTCGGGGATTTGATGATCCATTACTTCATCTGTGAAGCATAGTGGGTGTGCGGCGCCTCTGTACTGGGCTATATCATGACGAAGCTCAAAAGAGTTTTGTCTACTGTGTTCGGCCCGGCCGGACTTGCTGTGTCCAGCGAGACGGTTGTCGTCACGTATCATGGGGCGCCCCCGCGATCCGTAGATCGATCTTGATTGTCTTGCCTTATCCTCCAATATGTCTCGCAAGTTCAGAGCGTTCCCATGTGGTCTTGTGCTTTTCGAGCGACGCCGGGATACGGTTCTAATGGAGGGCCTAGAGGCCTCTCTGTCGCGGCCACGGGGTGGCCGGTCAGCCATATCGTGCTCTGGAGATGCGGGTTTATATTCCTCCTCCTCTAATCGGGGTAGCAGCTTGTGTTTGGGGTAGCTTTTGGAGGGGCGTTCGAGCTCATGCTCTTCGGCCGCAAGGACTTCAGTCCATCTGTCGGCTAGTAGATCTTGATCAGCTCTAAGCTGTTGCTGCTTTTTCTTGAGGCTATTTGCCGTGGCCATAAGCCTGCGTTTAAAACGCTCTTGTTCGGCGGGATCCTCAGGCACGACAAATTCATCGTTGTCGAGGCTTTCCTCTTCTCCGGAGGGAGGCATGTAATTATCATTCTCTACCTCTTCATCTGCCGCTCTCTCGTGAGGGCTGGCGTCTCCGTCCTCCTGTGCTGAATCTTGCTACAGGGGGTTGTCTTCGGCACTGTCTGGGGTGTTATTATCTCCGGTGCCGGAATCTCCATTCTTGCTTTGGCGGGATTTTGAGCGGCGCCGCTGACGCCGGCGTTTGGGCTGTTTCTTGCAGGGGTCATCCTCCTCTGTTCCTCCGCCGTTCCCATCCTTTGGGATATCCACCATGTATATGTCATATGATGAGGTGGCTTTCCAGTGCCCGGTAGGCGCTGGTTCTTGGTCGTCTCCGGCATCGTCGTCCATACTGACGATGTCTTCGAAGTCGAAGTCTAGCATGTCGGTTAGATCGTCGACAGTGGCTACTAAGTGGGTGGTGGGTGGGCTTTGAATTTCTTCGTCATCCGCATCCCAACCGTCCTAAACGCAGTCCGGCCAGGGCTCTCCAGATAACGAGAGATACTTTAGCGAACACAAGATGTCGCCGAAAGGTGAGTGTTGAAAGATGTCCACAGCAGTGAACTCCATGATCGGCGCCCAATCGGATTCTATTGGAGGGGGTGCGGGAGGTTCGGAGTCCGGCGAGGAGTCCGGCACCTCGGAGTCACGAGCTTCATGAGGGACAAGGTCAGTGTTCGGCTCTATCGCCGTAGAGGTTGCAGCCCCCGAGGCGGTGTCTAGCCACCCGTCCTCGATTTGCGCAGCCGGCTCTGAATTGAAGATCAGAGCGGACTCGTGTGCGGCCTCCAGGGCACTGTCCGGCTGCAGAGCTAAATCATGCCCATCATGACAGTGCGGCGCGCTCGGCTGTGGTTCAAATCCATCGAAGATCAAGTCTCCGCCGATGTCAGCCGTGAAGTTCAAACTTCCAAACCCGACCTGACGGCCAGGGGCGTAGCTTTCGATCTGCTCCAGATGGCCAAGCGAATTGGCCCGCAGTGCAAAGCCGCCAAATACAAAGATCTGTCCGGGGAGAAAAGTCTCACCCTAGACTGCGTCGTTGGCGATGATCGAAGAAGCCATCGAGCCTATCGGTGACGACACAGAGGAACTCTCAATGAAAGCACCAATGTCGGTGTCAAAACCGGCGGATCTCGGGTAGGGGGTCCCGAACTGTGCGTCTAGGCGGATGGTAACAGGAGACAAGGGACACAATGTTTTACCCAGGTTCGGGCCCTCTTGATGGAGGTAAAACCCTACGTCCTCCTTGATTGATATTGATGATGTGGGTATTACAAGAGTAGATCTACCACGAGATCAAGGAGGCTAAACCCTAGAAGCTAGCCTATAGTATGATTGTTGTTCGTCCTCCGGACTAAAGTCGTCCGATTTATATAGACACCGGAGAGGGCTAGGGTTACACAGAGTCGGTTACAATGGTAGGAGATCTACATATCCCTATTGCCAAGCTTGCCTTCCACGCCAAGGAAAGTCCCATCCGGACACGGCACGAAGTCTTCAATCTTTTATCTTCATAGTCTTGGAGTCCGGCCAATGATGATAGTTCGGCTATCCGGACACCCCCTAGTCCAGGACTCCCTCAACGTACAAGAAGGAGATCGTGATGACGGCTCCGGTGACCGAACCGAGTCCGGCCAGGTATATATATATATTAGTTAGGCCCATGCTGACTAGTTAGTTGATGCATTCATTGTTTTCATATGTACACATATTAATTAACTCTCGTCTTTCTTCTTTTCTCTAGCCCTCCGGATCAAGCTCAACTTCGGTAAAGCAACGAGGCCCGAAGAAAAAGTTGCGCTAGGATTAAAGGTTTGAGATCAGAGCAATCGCGCGTGATGGCAAGCCGATTGAACCCATCCGGATAAGGGATGCATTTCATGCTCAGTGTGGGGTTCTTATTCGGGACAAGATCCCGATCAGTATCCAGGAATGGTTAAAGCCTAAGAAGGAAGACCCTGAGGTGTCTTATGTCTCCGATATGCAGAAAGAAGATCTTTGGACAACGCTTAAGGAAAATTTCACCCTACCGCCAGAGGAGGATCCGGAGAAGCCAGTTAAAGAGCAATTGATCAAGTCTCATGCTCTTAAGAAGATGGCAGAACTATTCAGGAGGTGGAAGAATGAGCTGAAAACGTTTGTCGACAAAGAAAAGACACTAGAATTCATCGGAAAGTATGAGAAGACCAGAGATCAATGGCTCGCATTTGTGGCCCACAAGACATTGGAAAAGAGTAAGAAGATGTCAGCGACAAACAAGATGAATGCTGCGAAGAAGAAGTATCACCATCGCACGGGGTCAGGTGGTTACCTCAAAGCCCGACCTTTGTGGGACAAGGCTGAGAATGACCTGATTGCTAAAGGGGTCGAACCAGAGACATTGAACTGGCCAGACCGTTGCCGGACTTGGTTCTTCGGGGTTGGCGGAACCTTGGACCATGTATTAGGGAAGTGCGTTTGGACAGAAGAGCAACTACGAATACCCATCATGAGGCTTAAGGAGTATATCGAGAAAGCGCAGCAAGGGACGTTCGTTCCAGACAGAGAGAAGGATGAGCTCACAATGGCCGTCGGGAATCCTGAGCACCCTGGACGGACACGAGGCACGCCAGGCTCTATTCCGTGGAAGGCTGGCTTTCTGGACGTAGGGGGTTACAAAACCCAGGAGAGGAGGAACAAAGTGGAGCCTAGCCAACTGGAGGCGCTGCACGAAGGGGTACAAGGGCTAGAGGAACGAGAAGCAGATCGCAGCAAATGACCTGCCGAAGCTTCCCCTGAAGCTACCCCGCTATCTCAGTGGAGAAGCAGCATGGCTTCCACCGAGTAGACTTAGCAGCTGGAGCCTGTCTTCACGGCTCCTGCTAGCTACCCCGTGGATGCAATCACGGAGTCTCAACATTGCCACCTTATGACGCGATGGATGACATTGAAAGTCAAGGCGGCTGTTGGCTCTGTTATACCTAATGAACCTGGCTCAACCTACCACGGCCAGCCGATTCCAGAAGGATATGCTAGGGTGATGGTGGATCAAATAACGGACGGATTTGAGGACCTTCAGCTTGACCACCCTACGGGTGAAGGGGAGGTTCGGCTGGGTTCTTCTCTGAAGAATCCATGCCTATGGCGGAAGGAGCTCATCAACCTTCCGAATTGGACGCCTCCGCCTCCTCCTCCTCCTCCAATGAGTCAGGGCCCTCCGCCTCCTCCTCCGCCTCCTCCGGCGAGTGATCAGGGCACTCACCCTCCTTCTCTAGTGCATGGCGGCACTCTGCCTCCTTCTCCGCCTGCGCCGGCGCGCCTGAGCAGCCAGCCTCCTCCTTCTCCGCCTCATCAACAAGGGCGGAAGAGACCCACCGCCGCTCCGGCTGCTCCGGCGCGTCGTCCTTCTCCTCCGCCTCGTAAGAAAGGAAAGACAGCCACAGGCACTCCTTCTGCTCCGGCATCTAGCAGTACAACCAGAGGCAGGCAATACTGATATGGTCCTTATCTGAAGACTCTAGAGAAGTTACCATACGAGAGGAGCCTGGAGGAAAACGTGAAGATCATGCATGCCGAAGTGACCAACTTCTTTGAAGGGGTCAAAGGAAAGAAAAATCCACCTCCGGAGGAGAAGATAGATCCGGTAAGAGCGAAGATACTCTTGGTGCCCTGACGAAACCACCAAAGTCTCCGGTGAAAGACAACTATGAGCGCATTCTTACAAAGTCATTTATTGAAGCGGAGCGGTCGGGAAATACTGTTAGTGGTCAAAGGTTAGCAGAACGATGAGCTAGGAAAAAAGTTGCCCAGCTCGGCGAACAAGCAAACCAATTGTTGCCCCCTCTCCAGGTGTCTAGCGTCGTCGCGAATCATCCAGGCGGGACGGTGCTCGGTTGTAACGATCTTGGAGATTACCTGCCCGACGATGCACATTTTGATTTCTTGCAGGTGGACGAACACAAATACGTGTACGGGAAGCCTCTCGTTAAAGATGAAAGATCTCTAACAACGATGATGCAAAGATTCCATGATTGGTATATGAAAACCTGCAGAGAGTCTGAGGGGAGAAATATTTTGACGCTGAGAGTTAGAGAGGAGCATGACCTCGTTGGAATTGAACTGTTGAATGTTCCATTTGAGGAGTTGTTCAAGTTTTTCAATCTAAAGGCCCTCGATAAGTTAATGATCACTTGCTACTGCCTGTAAGTAGTACTACTTCTGTCATTAAGTCTCTATATATATAAGTCAGGTCTTTCATTGCATGTATTTTTCATTATTCTCACTATATTATGCAGATTGAAGATCTCCGAATTGAAGAAAAGACAAATCGGTGATATTGGGTTTGTTAACACAAATCTCATAGATGCATATATGGTTAAATTTCAGGCCAAAGATACCGAGGCCAAGCTGCTACAATCGTTCGTATTAAATCAAAACAAAGCTATAATACTCTTCCCTTACGAATTCAAGTGAGTATTACTGTCTTGTGCATATTCGGTTTCCCTTATTAGTCGAGGTTTTAGTAATGTAATTGATGAGTTATGCATGCGTGCGCAGGTTACACTATATTCTCCTAGAGGTTAAGCTTGAACAGGGACTAGTAACCGTCTTAGACTCGAGATGAAAAGATCCCTCAGAGTATGCAGACATGACTACAATTCTAGAGAAGTAAGTTAAAATCGATCATTATCGCACCATATCGGCAACTTTGTTCATTTCCTGATATCAAGTAATTGTTTTCTTTGTCTGGCAGGGTTTGGAATAAATTCACCTCAAAAACTCCGGGACTGCCGAAGAAGCTGCAATTTAGACACCGAAAGTAAGTACTATAGTGGCATATATGTTCCACGCATCTCCTAGTGATTCAAGTGCTAGTTTCATCAATACCATTTAGCATGCTTGCAAATTATCGGTTTGATTGACCTCTATTTCTTGTAAAGTGGTTGTGGCAGGAACAAGGGAATAATTACTGTGGATACTACATTTGCGCGTCCATCCGCCACACAACCTGTGAGTGGGGCTACTCCGACAAACAATACGAAGTGCGTAAATAATTATATTCACAATTTTATTTTATTACCATCATTTGTGTTCAGTTTCATTTATTCATATATATGTACTGACCCCCTTCTTCAAATTAGATATTTCGGATGCGGGATGAACTCCTACCACCAGATCGTATGCGAGGAATTCAAGAGGAATTGGCGGCATTCTTTCTTGACCACGTGATCGATAAAGACGGAGAATACCATGTGGACCCTCATGCGTTCAATTTTAATTAGGAGATTATATTGTAAGAGATACTTATATTGTATATATGTAGCCAGTAGCGTCGGATAGAAATAGGAGAACTTGTTGTTCGACCAATCTCTCAGAGAAGGGGAGGTGGTCGATATCACTTCTCACTACTAGGGAAAAGCCTATACACAGAAATTTACCAGCAGCGCTGCTCAAAATACAACGCTACTGCTACTTAGCAGTAGCGCGTGATAGCAAAACGCGCTGCTGAAAGGAAAATAGCAGTAGCGCGTCCTACGAAAAATGCGCTACTGCTCTAATTGCCATGACCTCGCCCCCCGCTAGTTTTAGCAGCAGCGCCCCATAATGAACCGCGCTACTGCTATTCAGATTAGCTGTAGCGTGTTTCGGCAAACGCACTACAACTATCCCTACCTTATCCCCACGCGCACGACCGACCCTCTCTCTCACTCACACTCTCACTCTCGCCCACGTGCCGATAACCGTCGTCGTGCGTCACCGTCGCCGCCGCCTTCGTCCGTCCGCCGCCGAGGTACTCCCCTCCTTCCGTCCCTCCTCCCTCCTCCTCGCACATCCTCCCTCCGCCTGCGGCCGCCCCTCCCTCCTCCGCCGTCGCCCTCCTCCCTCCGCCTGCGGCCGCCCCTCCTCCCTCCGCCGCCGGCAGCCCTCCTCCCACCGCCCTCGACCTCACCGCCGCCACCCGAGCCCACCCAGCACCGCTGCCTCCCGATCCCGATCCCGCCCTCGCCGCCCCTAGCTACCTCTCCGTCACCCCCACCCCCTGCCACTAGTTAGTACTAGAAGTAGTAGTAGTAGATGTTAATTTAGGGTTCATAGCTAGTACTAGATGTTGCTTAGTTAGTACTAGATTTTTAGTAGTAGTAAGTGTTAATTTAGGGTTCACATTAGTACTAGATTTTTAGTAGTAGATGTTAATTACTAGTAGTGATGGTACTAGTTAACTAGTGCAGTATGATTAATAGTAGTTGTAGTTGAACTACTTTAGTGGTAGTTGAACTAGTTTACTAAGTAAATTAATAAACTAGTTGAACTAGTTGAATTAATAGAACTAATGTATTTTTAGTAAGATAATTAATATAACTAGTTGAACTACTTTATTTTTAGAAAGAACTAGTTTTTTTTCTATTTATAGTAAGTTTATATTTAGTAAGAACTAGTTGAATTAATAAAACTAGTTGAACATGTCATATTTGTTGTTATTTTTTTAGTTTAAGCAATTATTCGGGATGTATTAGTGATAACTTATACGGTTTCAGGTGACCACCGTCGTCCCCATCACCGACCCCCTCCGACATCCCCGCCGTCGTCCCAGTCACCGACCCCCTCCGACATCGAGGTGAGACCAGCCAAATATCCTTGTATATCTTGTGTTGTTGCTCAAATAGGATATGTGGTTGCCCAAGTGGCCGTTCATGTTCAGTTTACATCTCCGAGTGGCCTATGTTTTGCCGGAGTGTTGATTAATTTCCGTTCCGGAAAATTTCAGGTGCTCGATATGTCATTTTTTAGCAAAGGTCATGCCGGATTTTTTCGTGAATTCTGGTATGACTTGTGCTAGAATATGTACATGTTTAATCTTTGAATTATGAACGTAGGAAATGTCGTACTTGGATGACGACAGTATCCCGGGGGAGTGCAGCTGGTGCCATGACGATCAAGGTATGTGCGGCAGGTTCGTTGAGCTGGACGAAGATCGGCGCTTCAACATTAAGCTCGAGGAGACCTTCGATGTTGAAATGGTACGCAACAACGACAAGTGTTTTTTTCGTAATTAAGCATGACTTCAACTATTTCAACGTATAATTTTCATATTTTACAATTCGACTAGCTTATTCCATGTCATGCAAGACGCTTTGTCTTGGAGAGGATGGGTTTTGAAGACCATGAAAATTTTGAAACAAAGAAAATACACCTAAGGACCCATCATGATATGGATTTTGAAGTAAATCTATGCAATGCTCAGAGCGTAACCCATTTTGGTTGCCAAAATCGGGAAGCACTTTGCAAAATGTATGGTTTTTATGAGGGTATGATTGTCACCATGGATCTTGGTGATCCTGACATCGAGCAAGACAATATGGACATTTGGGTCCTTGTTGATACGCTTCCGATTGTACCGCTATGTGAGTTTCTCAAACATAGTTATTAACTAATTTATATTGCTTATTTCAAAATAGTTGATAGCTTATTTCCATTGACAACTTATTTTGATTCTTCAAAGACTGTGCGGAAGATGGTAGATAAAACCCACTACACCGATGGCACCGAATTAACGTATAAGGAGAAAAATCATCTGATCGCATTTTTTACTCTTCTGGAGAATTACAATAACTATTATCGAAGTCCTCCAAATTATGGTGAATACGTGCCACTAGTGCATGTGTTGAACCACGGTAACTTCTCTGGAGATACCCTAGTAAGATTTTTTACTATTACGACATCCGTGCATCTTTTGCATACTTCTAAAACTAGTACATCATTGCTAACTACGAAGTTATTATTATGTTTTTCAACAGAAACTCCCGATGGATTGTGTGCCTCATCTGATGTCTCTGAATGGTCGCCTCTCAGTTCTAAACATGCTGCCAGGTAAATCTAGGGAGCTCACCTGTGCATATCGGATTTCTAAAACCGGTGAACACATGATCATCAAAGAATAGAAGAAATGTATGGACATTTGCGAGGAGGTTCTTGGAAGTAACATTCAGCGAAAGGCAAGAAGTGGAGACAGGCTAATCTCCATTCTCCATAATCGAGAGTGAGGGGCTATCTTGTTTTTTGCTATTTTACCTTAGAAAATGTAGTAGGTCTTAATCGAATGTAGTAGGTCCTATGAGGTACAATATGTTTATTATGTGGTAATGTGTTAGAGTTGATAATGAGGAGTACTTGTGATTACGACTAGTGACCAATTTGCTATGTGATGTCATTGATGAAAACGATGATCTTGAGGAGGTGTTATATGACAATGATGTATTATGATGATAAGTTGTTAATGATATGATGATGATGATGATATTATTATATCATTGGGTGAAAGAACCGCCGATTAGTTTCAAGTGAATGGACATCCACTTGAAACTAGTCCACGGTTCTTTCACCCCGTGATGTAATAACTCATTATGATGTAAAAACAATCTCTAAATTCCTGTTGTATGAAAACTTGTGCAAAGGTGTATGAATACAACATGAAATAAAAAAGAAATAAAATACTAAATAATAGTAATAGCGCGGGAAAGGGGAAGCGTTACTACTAGTTACCAGTAGCGCGGTTCTGAAGAACCTCTACTACTAAGTCAATTTAGCAGTAGTGTGTATACAGGCGCGCTATTGCTAAGGTTTAGCTGTAGCGCCTTATCAGTAGCGCTCCTTCCCGCGCTACTGATAGGCCTAAAACCCGCGCTGCTGCTAGGCTTTTCCCTAGTAGTGTCTCTTTGTATGCATCTGTTCATGACGATCTTCTATTTCCTTCATTTGCTTACTAGCTAGCGTGTCTAGTCCTCTCTGTACGTATAGTACGTAGCATCGACCAAGCACAGAGATAAGGGAGGACACTTCTCTCTATTAATTAGCTAGCTAACACAATATATGAAACACCTAAATTAACCCCCCAAAACAACCAAACCCTCCCCCCCTTTCAAAAAAAACCCCAGCACCTGAGATGCTGACGCGTGGATGCCTATTGGTCCCGGTTGGTGCCACCAACCGGGACCAAAGGGCCTCCTGCCTGGGCTCGCCGTACCGGCCACGTGGAGGCCCATCTGTTCCGGTTTATGCAAGAACCGCGACTAAAGGTTTAGGGCATTAGTACCGACACTTTAGTCCGTTCAAAAACCGGGACAAATGGCCCTCACGAACCGGGACAATAGGTCCTTTTTCTACTAGTGTAGTGCTCAGGTAATGAATCCACCCGGATCCCGAGGTATATCAAAGCCAATTTTAATTAACTATGATATGTAATTTAGTAGTGAGCACAAAGTAACATATATCATGTAATGACGAAGTCTAACTCTCTTCCTATGCATCGGCATGTCATAAAAGAACAAATCATGCACACCAAGTAAAGGCCAATGCATACTATAAGTAGTTTCATGCAATTTTATCATATTGAAAACATAGAGAGGTCACTACTAGGAAAAGGGCTATAGATAGGACTAATTCTAATGGCGCACCAGGCAAGTAGTGCGCCACTACTATATACTAATGGCGCACCGGTTGCTCGTGCGCCATTAGTGTGGAAGACACTAATGGCGCACCGTGCTCACAGTGCGCCACTACTATTGATTTTTTTTCCATTTTTCCATACAAACTAATGGCGCACGGACGGCAAAGTGCGCCATTACTAGTTGGAACTAGTAATGGCGCACGACCAATACAGTGCGCCATTAGTATAT